>NW_027263876.1:0-77260 GCF_044049435.1 Aspergillus pseudodeflectus | reverse complement strand
GGTGTGTCGGGTAGATAGTGGGTAGATAGGCGGCGGTTCTCCTTTCGGGGGAGGGGACCAAGTAATAAAGGAGGAGAGGAGGGGAAACAGAAGAAAAAAAAAAAAAAAAAACTGGGAGAGATAATTCGAGGAACAGGAAGAGCAATTAAGTCACGACGAGCCAGACAGAGCAGGGGAGATGCAAAGAAGGGTGGATTTACGGGTCAGGTATTATTAAAAAGAGGATGGGTCGGGGGAGAGAGGAGGAGTTGAGCAGGTGACGTTGATGGAGCGACGAAGCCCAAAACACGCGAGAGGGCTGCAGGAACGCGGGAATAAAAGCACCGGGAACGAGAGGGAGGATGGATGATGACGATAGCAATTTCATTCAAATATGCCACCTTTTCGATAGACGAAGTCTGAATCTCAACAAGCTGGAGAAGTCGACGAGAAGAAATCTCAGCTGGAAAAAGCAAAGATGGTTTAAGAGCATGAGGGAAAAGCAAAGTGACGAGGGTCAGTCCGAATATCTGGGATTTTGGGGAGGGGCGGAAGTGGTCTACGCCTCTACGGCCGACTGGGTGAGTTAGTGAGGGCTGGGGAGCAGTCTAGCAGCATGGAGCTGTGGCAGTGTGTGGAGAGGCAAAAGAATAGGAAATCTAGCTCCTATTATTCGCATCGCCTGGATTGAAGGATTTCTGTTTATGGCCGCCGGCATAAGGATAGCAAATTTTACACAGTAGCGTTGGTTCTTAAGATAATAAGGAAATGCACGACTCAGTCGGCGGGCAAGGAGTGGTCTGTCATTTGCGAGGGCAACTTGACCAGGTCGGTACATGATTACATGTATGCTCACTTGCCCGTGCTGTTTGGATCGGCTTCAGCTTCAAGTTCCAGCTTGTCAACTTGCTCGATCCCGACTTCTAATCTCAAGGCCGCAGTATGGAGTAGTAGTGGGAGTGATACGGAGTACTGATCATGGAAGTCAAAAAAGAGGGGTTCATCCAAGTAGTACCTAGTACTGTTTGTGTAATTACATGACAATACCGATGTCATGGGCTGAAGTTCTGTGCTGAGTTGGTATGACGCTACTAGGGGAGGAATTGCCCTTACCGAAGCAAGGTAACTGCTTCAACACCCATGGATACAAACAGCATGTTGCTCGTGGAGAGGTCCACTCGAGGTCAACGTGGAAGCCGCCGCATTTATACGTTTGAAGCTGAGTGTAGGACAGCCTTTTGAGAGCAAAGTTGTTGACCAGAAAAGCAAAACTCGAGTTATAAGACGATGCAGCGAGCTCAGTATGCATGACTGGGAAAGGTCGTCGGTCGATCACTCAATGACGGGAGCGGCTGATGTGGAACCACTCGAGATTGGGCGCAAGACACAAAGTGGGTAACCAATTAATGCACTGGGAGAATGCCCCATACGACCGACCAGATGACCACGATCCCAAGGGCTTTTACGCTGGAGTCTCAACGTTTGGTACCGGAATTCGGACATGGCCTCTCAAGAATGCCCCTCCGCTAAGACAGACGCTCGTCGCTCTGGGAGTTCCAGACCGTTTACCATTTGAGAGACAGGACGGCAGATTAGCCAACCGGAAGAAGTCGTTGTGAGGCGGGCAAAGATGCCAATTGTTGGCTGGGGCAATAGTTCAAGTTCAGATGGGGCGAGAGCTCGGGCCAGCTGGAGGGGGAGCTCTCAATTGCCAAAATGTCCACAGTGAGTACATAGTACTACTCGGACTCGAGTCTCATCGTATAAATTTTGTCCTTCTCACACATTGAGCTTCAGGAATCTTGGATCGAGGCCAAGAGCCAACAAGCTACGACCCCCATATTATGACCTGCCCATGGAATTGCGTATCGCTGCTTCAAAGAACCAAACCCAGAGCTGCCAGTGTCATCCGCACTCTGTATCGATAGTGGAGCAGTTTACGACCAGCCCTGCTTACCTGAGCGTCCGGTGACAGAGCGGCGTGCCCTGTGTTTGGCTCGAGCGTGTCAAGTGACCTGGCCTGGTTTTCGCAGAGGCCGTTCTTATTGGCTACTACCATTGCCTCCTCAGTATGGTCATGTACACTCTCGAACAATACGCAGTACGCAGGCTATACCTCCAGAACGACCACATATTTCGCCAGGATCTAGCCTTCCATCAATCCCCATATCCTACGGAGTCCTCAACGAAGCTGTGGAGGTTCTAGCCAGGGCAGGCAAGTCAAGTCCTCTTTGTGCTCCAGGAGTGGAAACGGGAGCTTCACCCCCTCCCCCAGGCGTAAACAAGCTACTAATTGCGGATAGTAAAGCCAATAGCTGCCACTGGCCAGCAGCCAGCTGGAAGCTTCAGCACAGATGCTCAGTACCTTGACCTTAGTGGCGGTTAGTCTCGCAACTAGCAGGGTTAGTTTGATCAGAGCTTTGGCATTGTCTTGGTGGTAAGTCGAAGATATGACGAGCATCTCATGATGATCTCGAGCCAAGCAGGTTTGATGGCTTGCCCGAGTCTGCGAACTCGACAGCAGCCATCCGGAGGTGAGTGGCGATTTTTACTACTTGAGAAACGCTATTTCTTTCTTCAGAAACGGCTTTCGTCTCTTTTGTGGAATGAGGCCAATGAGCGACGAACAATACTCGCGATCAAGGCAATAGCACGATGGGCCAACGCTGTCGTACCGATCGCAGGGATCCTACTACCTCTCCAGATATAATTGGTAAAGCAGGGTTTCCGTGATATTGTGCCGGCGTGCCTGAGCCCTGAGAAGACGAGATTTGAGCCATGTTGCAATGACTCGAGAAAACCAGCATCATTGGCCCACCTACCAAGACCCTGAGATATATTAAGATTCCAGCCCTTCCAGGTGACTTTTCTTTTGAAGCGTGAATGACCATGTCAGACTTGTCGGAGTGGCCCTATTTAGCTCCGAAATCACAAATCGTGGCTGATCACCTGAAGCCAAGAAGCACAGTCCAGCTTACCAAATCCAGCTGCCATTGAAACACTAGGCATGCAAGGTAGTCAGAATCGAGGAATTCCTGTCGGATACCATCCATACCAAGGCTTGCCCTTCGACATGCGTCACTCGTTTCGGCTCGTACATGCTATGTATGCTGCTGGGTTTCGGGCTGGTTCCATAAGAACAGCCAGTCAGCATATGCTGGTTGGATTCTTTCCCTTGCCTGTTAATCACGCACTTGTTGGGTTTCCCGTGCAGTGTATGCTTCTGGAACGTGCAAGCAAAGCATTATATGGTTGTCTCACTCGCCTTGTCTCGGGCCGATCTTGCCCAGATTCTACAAACTGGAAAGCATCTAACTTTCAGGGGCAGCGACATGTCACTCTATCTTGATCCGAGCAGGAGACTCTGCCAGAAAATTCTCTTGCGTGCCGACTGATACAATTGTCCATTTGGCTTTTCCAGCAGTGGGCAGATCTTGAACGTGGCCATTGCTTCCAGCTTTCGACGACACGTCCCTCATTTGGTATGCTCACTCGCTCGCTGCGCCTCTGGCTTGTTCACTTTGCGCGCAATGAGGTGAAACATTTCGCGCCGTGATTAATGCCTCGGCGATAACCTCGCCTCTCATATCATTGGCCACTCAGGTTGCTGTAAAATTGACCCGATCTCTGCAGGCTGGGAAATCAGCTGCAATGGGCTGCTTCAAGGAGCAGTACAAGGCCCGAGATAGGTACCAGGTCTTGGGGACAGGCACATCAAGCTAAGAACGGGTCTAAGATAAGAACGCGCCCCCAGGTGACAGGACAAACTTGCACTCTTATCCAGGCTTTCAACATTCGATCCGTACTTTTTTCTTTTCCAAACTCAGGGGGCAAGGCAAGGGCATAAGAGGGCGACCGGCGACGGCAATCTGGACTTTTGTTGACACCAGCCTTCCTCGTAACACGGCAGGTCGAACTTTGTATTCATTGAACTCTGTTTATTTATATGCACATATCTGTGCATTCTTAGTACTCTGGGCCTTTGGGTGCCCAATGATACATTTTTGTGGCTTGCTGGATATGAAAACCCAGAAAATACAAGTACCTTACTGAAACTAGAGCCTTCGAAGAAACGCCTACCCCACTCTGGATCCCGCATGTCATGCCCGGCCTGTCGCGAGGCTGCAATGAATAATATATAAACGAGCAAAGAACGTGCTATGGTTCGAAAACATCATATTTTCTTCCATAAACAAGTGAGTCTGACAAGAGTGACTGTGCTGATTCTGACGCCCAAGTAGTAGGATTCTCCGCCTTTAACAGTTATTATGTCTTGTCAAAGCATTTGGCTTTTGAACCCTCGATTCGATTCATTGCGGGCATAACTATGTTTAGCTCGACTAGGGGATCCTCGGAAACTGGCGTCAAGCATCTCGAGCTAATTTGAGGCGCATAACTCCTTGTTTGCCTCATTCTTCGAGAAGACCTGACCTATGCATCGGCCAATGGCTACATGGAGTTCCCCGAATGCCGGTGAGGGTGGCCCCCGAGAATGTATGCCGTGTAGCATTATTCTCCAAAAGTCGGGTTCGCTAGGCTCGAGACGTAGTTGCAAGTATCTGGCAGTACACCGGAGTTCTTCTCCGTGACCAGTGTCAGCAGACCATTTCCCACCACTTCTGGGGTCACGGAGGCCTACAACATGATACTGGAGGGTCTATCTACACTGCTGCTAGTTGCTTTGTCCAGGCTGACCCGAATGGTTAGGCCTGATGAAATCTGGTTGAACAGGTGGATCCTCCAGCAACTGCAAATGATGATTGACAGGGACCAACCACGGTTACATGGTGCCGATACTCCGAAGCAAGTACATCGTAGTACCTAGGAGTTGAGACAAATTGAATTGTCCGCACGCTTGTTTGCCTTGCTTTGGCTGAAACTCGATTGAAATGGAATCATGGAAGAGTTCATGTCCCTTGGCGTGTTTCGTTTATGCACGCCAGGAGCTGTATCATGCTTTGCCACTTCATGCACTAAGAATCTCTCTGCATGTAGCAGCACCTCTGACTGGGCGCTCTATGCAGCTGCAAGGACAGCGAATTGACAACAGACCCATATCTATGCTTTGAGAAAAGGCACATACAATTCAATATCAGGGTCGCCCTGCTTGATAACTGCTACTCTGTCTATATCAACCATCGAGGAAAGCGTATAATATTTTAACCACGCAAATGGAGCTTTGTCGGTTCGCATCATTTGAGACAAAGAGTTGTACAGGAGCCTACTCAAACCAGCAATATATATTCGAGACATTCTCAGTAGAGCGGCGCCACCGACAGACTATTACTCAACAGTCACACCCAAGTAGTGCTACAAGCAAAAGGATCGTGAGACACTTTTATCTGTTATCAATCGCTACGGCCTGCGAAAGGACCAGCGGCCAAGACGGTAGTATAACGTCTCGTCTGCGGGGAACCGTTGTCCGTTGAGAAGATCGGTCACACAGGGGAACACACAAGACTTGAAAGGCGTGCACCACAGGCGGGCACCCAGTACCTCCAGACAATGAGATGTGCCTGTTTTAAATCGCGATCTGCGCTCAGGGAAAGAGAGATTGGTGGCACACTGTGCGGTCAGCACCCGATCTCTTGAAGCCTCAACTTCCCAAGCCTGCAGTAATGTAGCACATTCTGCAAATACACAGCATGTCTTTTGCCGTCTTCAGGTTGCCTGTGTCGCAGGCCTCCTGCTGCTGCTTTTCTGACTGTTGGAAAAGACTCGAGAGATTGTCCGGATTACCGCGTGTACCTCCTGATGCAAATGCCCAAAACTGACCCCTCTCCACCCTCCACTTTGTATACAGCATACGACAAGAAAAACACATACTAACCAACCCTTGATTGACCAAGATCATTCGACGGTTCGACTAGCGGAAAATCAAGAGAAACCCATTCCAAGCGCGCATGACATCATCGAGACACACCATACAGCGATTACGGGCCGCCGCTATCCATACCCCATCAGGGAGAAAGGTCACGGTGAGGTGGTTGTTGGCACCTAAATTTCGCCACTGGACAGTGGGACATCTCCTCCACACTTGAACGGCGAGTCCAGGCCCAATCTCGGAGTTGCATCAGGGCAAAGCCGAGAAGCCGCAAGTCGCTTCCAGAGGCGAGCCCAAGGACTTGACGACGTCGTCGTACATAATAGGCTGTATATGAGGAGGAGGTAAGGCTTGGGTCAGGTGTCATGCATGCACAGCCTGATCTCACGCTTATTCTTAGCATAACGCCTCCGTGGCGCTGATGTTTCTTTTTGTCAAATCGTCAACCAAATGAATAATAAAATATGGGCGCTGAATGACCTCATTAATGAGGGCCTCTCAACATCCGCTGAAATCCTGCGTCAGGAACTTGAGCGAGACTATAGATAGCTCAGTATACTAGCTACCGTTTGCGGCTAGAAGGCCTATGACCATGGGCGTATAGTAATGCATTAACGATGTGGGTTGTGCTAATGAGGATGGAGCACAGGGTTCTTGGGCAACCGGCAACGAGGGGCTCATTCAATATCCATGCCGGAAGACTGGAACCCATGGCAACTGCTTGTGTTGGATCGAGGTCTGCTTGCGCATCAACGATGATGAATGGAAGAGCAAACGGGGACCAGATAGGAAATTCTTAAGCCAGATTCAACATGTGTTTTACATTCCATCTATGATGCATAAATGAAGACGAAAGTTTTGACAAGTGCTCCCAAGCGTCCTGAGCAGTGCTCCATTGACCAGCCGGCGTTGTCATCACAAGGGTTAGTAACATGAAACAGGAACACGGGCCGCCGGTCATAGATGAAGCCATAAACAATAACATGAGAGAAATAAAAAGGATCTATACAAAATTGGTACCGTGGCGCCAAACGACTGCCTCCATTGACCAACAACCCGTACTGAAAGCGGAAGAACAGAGGGAATATACCATCTTCCAAAGATGCACACGGAGGGAGGAATAGCTACTAAAACAAATGGTGAAAGGGTAGGAGCTCCGAGACAAGGAAGAGCGATAGCTCTACCTTGGTGGAATAATCGTTCCGAGACAGGAAAGGAGATATAATTAGATTGATTAGAAGGGAGGGGTGACCATCTCCTGGGGAGTAGCCTTTTCTGACATCTCCATGACTTCCTCGCCAGCGATCTCGAGAGAGACAGCCAGGCCAAGCTTGGCGGATTGCTACAAACTTATTAGTCACATTTCGAGTTCAGTTTGGAGGATTTACGTACCTTGGCCTGATCAATCTCACCAGCAAAGGTAAGAGCAATGGGCATGGCTATCCGCTTCTCGAGGAGACAGCTAACCTTGCCGGCACTATCGACCTGGGCTCTAAAGGTGGAAGCGCGGAAGTCGTACTTGGCACCAATAGCAGTGGTGCCGTCCTTGCTGGGCCCGCCCATCATCAATGCAGCCGCACTGGGAGCGAATTGAAGGTTCATGTCAACACCAGCCTCGACGCGCTCAGAGATCTTCTTCCAGTACGAGGCAGTGAAAACGCCCTGGGCCTGGAGTTGAGCGCTGGCAATCCAATCATCGCTCTTGTACCGAGCAGAGTATGAGATTGCAGACTCGGGGCGGGTGTTTAGGCCTTGTCGCTGCCAGATAGCTTCGAATCCAAGAGCGAGTTTAGGAGTGATGGACTGAAGGTAGCTTCCAACAAAGATGCCGGTAAGGCCACCATCCAAGCACGAAGGGTTGAAAGCCTTTAGGGATAGGGAAAAGTCATCGCCGGTGTAGTCGTTGTCGAGCTGAATAAGACCTTGCTCAGCTCCGGCCATGACCTGAACATTGGTCTTGGTGACCAGCTTGGGGCTCCACCGGTAGTTGTAAAGAGCGGCAAGACCGCCGTCGCTTCCAAAGTTACCTTGCATAAAGACCTATATGATCAGCATAAACCTATATACATCGTGGATTGGAAATCCTACCTTGGGAGTTCCGTACATGGCGGAGAAGGCGTAGGGAGCCATGTTTCCTGAACCACCCATAGAGAAAGCATGTGACACACGGAACAGGGGAGACATGCTGAACATCTTGGTTAGGTCTGCACGGAGACCCGAGAACATAAAGTTGGAAAGCAAAACATCCTTTTGCACCTCCCTGGCGATATTTTCCACAGTACCTGGGTTGGACAGGCCGAGGGCCGCCCTGCGCTCGGAGAACGAGGTGTATGTATCCTTGAGAGCCGCGACCACGGAATTGTCCGTCAGAAACGCGGGCGGTGCCAGATATTCGGCCATTGTGAGTGTTGTAGCAGGTGCAAGATGAGGCGAGTGGAAACGTTGTCGGGATGAAGAGTTCGTGTGGTGAAACGCGGCGCTGCCGGGATGAAAGAATTTCAGATCAGCTCCGGGGTGAGTCTGGAGCGAAAGGAATTGGGCTGGACGACCTCAAGGATGGAGGAAAAGTCGGGCCTGGTCAAATCGAGACAGGAAGATGACAGAAGAGAAGCACCAAAGCTGTTGGGCAATGGCTGGTGATGAAGTCCTGAGCAGCTTCGGGGTCGCAGGTCAGCCCTGAAAAAAAGTCACCTGTTGCTCAAGCTTGCGCTTTAGGTCGCTCTGCATAGCCGCCGCCGCTCTTGCCTGCCTCGGGCTTTGCCGGGAGGGATCTTCTGTTTTCCCGAGATGATATAATGCCTCTACACATACAACAAAGCATGACCAGAGGCATCACCATATTTATCCAGTGATTTTGTTCTTGCTTATGTTTGGTGTGACTCTATCTGTGTCTTTACAATCTGGTCTCTTAGTTTTATAAAAGCCGACTTTGCTCTGGAGCTCTTGACTCGAGACTCTGCCTTAGCACTCACTGCCTTGACCGGAACGGCATTTTGGACGTGTTCGGAGATACCCTCACAACCAACGCTATCAGTCCCTGGTTGGCTCATTATCTCTCTCGTTTTTACCTTTTTCCAGATTCCTTCTTTCGAATAGACTTTCAGTTTCAAACGCACTTGACTTACAGCTTTCCTCCATCAACCTCTGACCACTGTCTATGACCATATTTCAGAATTGTAGCATCAGGCACCACCGCCAGAATGGATACACTTTTGTAAGTCCTCAACACGCATATTATATGTTTTTATATGTTGTAAAATCGAGGACCTCTGCAATCTAACTCAGACCAGAACAGCGGACATTGTTGTCAATTCTCCTCGATTTCGGCGCAAGTCGTCGACGTTTGTCGACGCCATCCACGACTTGCCTGAAAAAGCCGACCTCGCCCCGGCCCAGCTTTACAGTACCGAGTCCGGTAGACTTTTCCACTCGGGCCGGATTGTCATTATCACTGTAGGGCTTCCCGCGAGGGGCAAAACGTTAGTCAAAACCATGTTTCCGCGCGTACCACAAGCCTAACTATTATGCAGGCACATGTCAGTAGCGATGGCACGGTATCTTCGATGGTGGGTTCCGTCGTCTGGCTATTCAATCCCTAGGCTAATTCATATGCAGGCTCGGAGTAAAGACCCGGATATTTCATCTGGGAGATTACCGACGAGCTACTATCCCCCATGGCCAGGATATTCCTGATGACTACTTCTTTGTAAATGGTACACTCGTTTACCTTTTCTGCTATTCAAACTTGTCGTTAATTCTGCATAGCGTCTGCCTCTTCTGTCCTACTACGGCAGAAGATCGTGAAGCGGTGCCGGGAAGATATCTACCAGTTTCTAAACGAGGAAAATGGTCAGATAGCAATATACGACGCTGTGAACCCATCAGCTGCCGGACGGAGATCCCTTGCCAATGAGTTTGCCAAACATGACATTGAGGTAAGTTTGGGTGCGTACCGATAGAGGTCGACTTACTCACACATTCAGACACTATTCATTGAATCATGGTGTGATGATCACCGCATCATCGAGGAGAATGTCCGGAGAGTAAAGATATCATCACCAGACGTGAGTAGCGTCCAAACTCATACCCACTGCGACCACTCACACAATCGTAGTATGTTGGATGGACTGCAGAAGATGCCGTGAAACACTATCTTGCTCGGATATCTGCCCGTATCCCCCAATTTCATACAATGGAAGAAAAGGATCTGAACTATATCAAAGTACCGGCTCCAAAGCCCAACTCGCCTATCATTCATTGCTAACATCAATCTAGATGATCAATGCAGGAGAAAGACTAATTGTCAACAACAAAAGCTTTGGTTATCTTTCGAATCGGATCGTTTTCTATCTTCTCAATCTACACATCAAATCTAGGCGCACATATTTTGCTCGGGTGAGTCGGACTGTTTTTGATCTGAATTCAAACCATGACTAATGGAATAGGCGGGCGTCTCGGTGGACGCGAATTCCTACAAGGCAGATGGGCCTCTGTCTGAAAAAGGTCAAGACTACGCTAGGAAGATGAGCGAAGCTCTGTTAAGAGATAGAGAGTCCGACAAGCAAGCAATCATTGAACAGGGGGAGACAGATTTTGAGCATAAGCCTCTGACCGTCTGGACTTCTACAAGACGACGAACGGTCGAGACTGCCAAGTTTCTGCATGAAAAGGGGTACAAAGTTCGACAGAGATCGCAACTGAGTCAATTGAATCCCGGTGTTTGCGAACTCAAATCAGAAAAGAGAATTCGAGAAGAGTACCCAGAAGAGGTGGCCAAGCATGATCTTGATCCCTATCATCACAGATATCCCCGTGCAGAGGTGAGCCTGAGCGAGGTTTTTTTCTTAGAAACCGACTGTGCAAGACTGACTCTGTAATAGTCATACCATGACCTTGCTGTGCGGCTTGAGCCTATCATCTTGGAACTTGAGCGTGAACAGAATGACCTACTCATCATCGCTCATGAGAGTGTTCTTAGAGTTTTGTACGGTTATTTGATGGCCTGTAATGCCGCGGACATTCCCTTTTTGGAATTCCCCCGCGATGAGATTATCGAGGTAGGTCTTGTGTCGCACTACTCAAAAAAGGACAAGGACTAAATTCCCAGATCATCCCCGAGAGTTACCAGAACGAGGCGCGCAGAATCCATATTCCTGATCTTCCAGAGGAGATCATTCCCGGCTCACCAGAAGATATCAAGATTCCAGTCCCGCCGAGCGGACTCAGCTCCCCGTCCGTGCAGGGAATAGGGACTCCCAGAGATGGTATGTCAACGCCGCAGGCTGGCACACGGACCCCTCGTGAGCCCGAAAGAATCTCTCAGCAACACGTTGAAGATGTGGTGTGACTTGCTTGCGCTGAGAGCCTTATAGAGACACCTGATGTGCATATTACTAGTATAGCTATCCTCCGTGTAGCGTAGATACGAATACAATGTTGTCCCCTTGTTGAATCTCATAATTTTCCTCACCCTCTAGCTCCCAGTCTGCGTCGTTGATGAGGACGAGGATCCCCGGTCGTCTGTTGTAGCATTTAATCAGGGCGTGCTATCTTTTACAGGCCAGGCAACCTACACATTGTCCTCTAGCACGAAGAGCTCCTTCCTTTGATCCTTCATCAGATTGTTTACCAGGTACTGCAGCAGATAGGAGATGTTGGGCCGGGTCCCATTGACCAGTTGAGCCGGCAGTGTCACTTTATGTTTGCGCTCGTTGCCAAAGAGTATCTCGAGACCACCTCTGCGAATGAATAGTAGATTAGCCAGCATTCTTTAGCAAGGAGTATGGAATAGCAAGAGTAACGCAGGAGTGACAGTACGTGAACTCGACGGTAAACGCTATTGATTCTGACATGTTTCGCTGGATGTTTTGGAGATTTCGGCTCAAGGTTCAGGCAAAAGACCGCGACAGAGAGCAAACTAATATTTATATCGAAATATGTAAAGCGGAGCACCAGGGCGGGGAGGAAAAGAGGGGGCCTGTCCTCCATCTTTTTTTTGCCCGTTATCGATAAGCCTCAGAAAAGTCGATTGCACCCCAACCTCCACCTCAAATGTAGACAGTTCCAAATTGCAAGAGCTCACACATCCTTCTCCCGCTATATTGACGGACCATTTATAACACCACCGCCTGCCTGCTTCATGGTCTCGATCACCGCAGAATACATCAGCGTCGGCGGGAACAGACACCCCGCCGCCGCAGACTGGGATATTCAGTCGGGCATCCTCGCCTACGGTGCGGATAACAATGTCGCCCTGTGGGATCCTCTTGTACGTTACTATCAAACGGCCGACTTGTGCAAAGCCTGACTCTATGCGTGTAGGATGAAACACAGCGCGGAGTCTATGCGGTGCTCGTGGGCCACTCTGAAAAGGTCAGCGTCGTCCGATTCTACACGTGTCCTACTACGGGGACGAAGCTTCTCCTGACTGGGTCTGTCGACTGTACTGTCCGGATATGGCGAGCCGAACCAACCGACCCACGGCGATTCACCCAGGCGGTTACGCTGACGGGGCACACGGGTTCAATTAATGCGATCGCGACGGCCGAGGGGGTAGACATTATTGCCACAGGGGCCGCAGATGGAACGGTCAAGATATGGAGGATTGAAGTTGGGGAGGCTTTAAATGGTGAGCTATTGGAGAATCTACCCATGAAGCCGCGTTATTACTTCCCATTGGCATTGGCATTGGCGCCGCTTCCGACAGACAATACGCAAGACAGGCCCGTGGCGTTGGCAGTTGCTGGCACGACCAACATTGTGCAGATTTACGCCGCAGAGAACACGGTGGAGGCACCGCACTTTAGAGTATCAGCAACACTCTCTGGTCATGAGGCATGGGTACGGTCCCTCTCTTTTACGGCGGATATGCAAAGCAAAACCGGGGATCTCCTGCTCGCCTCTGCCAGCCAGGACAAATATGTTCGACTCTGGAGACTTAATCGAGGAGAGGCATCTTCATCCATATCGGTGCCAGCTGATGATGGCGACGACGAGGAGGTGCCCGTCCTGGGTGGACTTGTTGAACCGACATTGTCCAACAAGGCCCATCAATTCGAGACAGCGGGCGCCAAGTACTCCATGACCTTTGAAGCTCTCCTATTCGGAAATGAGGATTGGATCTATACCACCGCTTGGAACCCGAACCCTGAACGCCAGCAGCTTCTCACAGCGTCTGCGGACAATACTCTTACCATCTGGGAACAGGACCCAGTCTCTGGGGTGTGGCTTTCCGTGGAGAGAATGGGGGAGATAAGTGTGCAAAAGGGCTCCACTACAGCTACGGGGAGTACCGGTGGGTTTTGGATCGGCCTCTGGTCGCCAGATGGAGAACAAGTTGTAAGCCTTGGGCGCACGGGTAGTTGGAGGTCATGGAGACACGAGGCGGAGTCTGATATCTGGGTCCAGACCATGGGAATTACTGGACATGTGCGATCTGCCAATGGAATCCGATGGGAGCCTTCGGGAGGATACCTGTTATCGACCAGCGCGGACCAGACAACCCGACTTCATGCACAGTGGCTGCGGGAAGACGGGCAACAAAAAAAGAAGTCGTGGCACGAATTCTCACGCCCGCAGATCCACGGTTATGATCTCAACTGCGTTGATACACTAGGACCCGGACGGTTCGTGTCAGGTGCCGAAGAGAAGCTTTTACGAGTGTTCAACGAACCCAAGCCTATCGCTCAACTGCTTGAGAGGCTCTCCGGGCTTACGCAATCCACAGAGGGCGAACTCCCAGACACAGCGCAAATCCCGGTCCTAGGCCTATCCAATCAAGCCGTTGGGGAAGACGTCCCTGTAGGAGATGGTGATACCCCCGAGGCCGAGAGCGCCGGACAAGCGCAGGCAAATCAAGCGATACTCTCCAACTCCACACGGCCCCCTCTCGAGGACCAGCTGGCTCGCTACACCTTGTGGCCAGAACACGAGAAGCTGTATGGCCATGGATACGAAATATCCGCCGTCGCGGTAAGTGGCGATCGCACGCTCATCGCAACGGCTTGCAAGGCCAGCTCGATCGACCATGCAGTGGTGCGTTTGTACGACACATCAGATTGGCACGAAGTCCGCCCGTCACTTGCAGCACATACGTTGACCATCACAAGTCTCTCATTTTCAGCCGACGACCGATACTTGCTCAGTGTTGGGCGTGACCGGCAATGGGCCGTTTACCGTCGGACTCAAGAAGAGCCTTCTGTGTTTAAGCTCATGACGTCGAACCCCAGGGGTCACTCGCGCATGATCCTCGATGCGGACTGGGCACCTGCGTCAGACTCACAGCAAAAAAGTCAGATTTTCGCAACTGCCGGTCGAGACAAGTCGATCAAGTTGTGGCAATTGACCGGGGAGTCAATTGAGTGCAAGGCTGCCATACCCGCAAGAAGCTCAGTCACGGCTGTCAAGTTCCTGCCCCACGCATACAATGGTGTCCTCTTCCTGGCAACGGGCGAGGATGATGGAAAGCTGTCAATTCATCAAATCAAGATGGACGGTGTAGAGCCGAGCCCGCTAGTGAGCTTTGACAGAGACCAATCACCGTCAAAGACGATTACTGAACTATCATGGCGCCCTTTTTCGCGAGTCAATGGCGAGGCGGAAGGAGCCGGGTTGTCATTTGAGCTCGCTGTGGCCAGTGAGGACACTTCGATACGTATATACAGCATCGCAGGGGTGGTATCGGAACCATAGACATGATGGCGTAAACGAAAAATAGAACGAAATCAGGCCAAAACAAAAACCACCCATACCAGACTCATGAATGTTGAAAAACTCCTAGATGATGTTGAACTCCTATATGATGTTGGAACCCCCATGCTATACCCTTCATTTTTGGTTGAAAAAAGGTCATTGTTGAAAAAGCCGTCAATAAAGCGCACAAAACGACAGAAATATATGACAAGGGAGCGAGCAATTAGGCTCTCTCTTTATCATACTTTTCATAGCCGTAACCACCCAAACCTCCAGACTCGTAGGTCTTGGCTTCGGTGGCATTTCGCGCGCCTCTAGCTTGCAAGTCCTCCTTGAGCCACTTGAGCACAATCTCTCCCAGCTGGCTGTTCTCTGATGTTTCGGGAGCTTCGTTCTTGAACTTTTCAATTGGACCCCACTGCCTCACATTGCCCAGGTGCATATGTACCAAATGAGTCGGCCAATGCGCCAAATTGTCCAAAATATGTGTTGCATAGACGATTGTGCAAGGACGAGTCTCTGTTTCGCGCTTCAAGAAGGAGAGAAAGTTGCTCCGTGACAGTAGATCGAGATCAACAGTGATCTCATCGAGAAGAAGAACCTGCCAAGGGCGGAGAAGACCCATGGCTAGCTGGACGCGGCGGCGCTCTCCATCCGACACGGCATGCATGCGCCATCGAAGATCAATATCGAGGATTTCGACGAGCTCGTCGCGTCGTTCAGGGTAGGCATTGCCGCCGACGGAAGCGAGGAGTGTTGGCACATCAATGTCGGTCCGGACGATGCTGTTGAGTACCCATTCGACACCGAGGTAGGTGACACCTTCAAGGCCTTCCTTGAAAGGGTCCTTGCCCGCAATGGAGATTGTGTTGCTAGGCGCAAGACGCTTTCCCGAGAGTAAACGGAGGAGGGTGGTTTTGCCGGCTCCGTTGGCTAAAAGAGTAGATGTTAGTATTCCCAATCTTTTGCAGACGCGGACAAGAAAATTATGATGATCAATTACCGCCAATGAGCAATGTCCGACTCCCTGCTGGTAGCTCCAAATTTACATCTGTGAGACCAGAAGACCCATCCGGAAACTTGTAGGATAGCTTTTGGGACTGGATGTTGGGGGAGTCGGACATGGTGGGAGGTTGCAATCTGAGTAAACGAAAAGCAGGAAGACAATTAGGACGAGGCTTTGACTATATAGCAGTGGGGTGACTCACATTATTTGCTTCTCCAAGCACGCAATGTAACTATCCAGAACTTGGCCTGGAGAGGAAGGTGACAACTGATAAGGTGGGGCTGAGTCAGGAAAGTTGTGAAGAAATCACCTTTTCCCTTCTCCACCTTCCTCACAACCAGCTCCAGGCCTCATTAAAAATGCATCTTTGAGGGGAAGAGCTGTATAGTGCTGGGTCATTTTGCCCTTTTGTGTCTGCCATGTTCAAGCAGCTTACATCAATATTCTCCTTCAGACCACCCTTGACAATGCAAAGACCCCTTGTTGCCGTCGTTGGCGCCACAGGCACAGGCAAATCCAAGGTGAGTTATCTTCTCTAGCCCTCCTCAGCTTTCTGCGCGCTGCTGACAGACACAGTAAGCTTGCAGTTGATATCGCTTCCCGATATAATGGCGAAATCATCAACGGCGATGCGATGCAAATGTACCGCGGCTTGCCCATCATCACGAACCAGATCCCTGTCGAAGAACGCAACGGTATACCGCATCATCTGATAAGTTGCATCGATCTGGAGCAGGAACCATGGCGGGTCAACTTCTTTCGAACCGAATGTTTACGCCTTGTCGATGATATCTATGCGCGCGGGAAACTCCCAATCCTTGTTGGGGGCACACATTACTATACCCAGTCAGTGTTGTTCCAGGATCAACTGGTGGAAAAGGAGTCGGTATCATCGGATGACGAAAGCGAGTTGTGTCCAGCAGAGGATGTCGACTCCGCGGTAAAGTGGCCTATTCTCGATGCGGAGCCGGAGGTGGTTATGGAGAAATTGCGAGAGGTCGATCCTGCCATGGCGGACCGTTGGCATCCGAAAGATACGCGCAAGATTCGACGGTCATTGGAAATCTTCTTTCAGACAGGCAGGCCGGCCTCACAAGTGTATGCTGAGCAACGGTGGTTGAAGCAAGCCGCCAGGGAGAATAATAGTTCTGCCCCTGGCCCTGGACAGCTTCGGTGCAATACCATCATATTCTGGGTCCACTCAGAAAAGTCTATCCTAAATGAGCGTTTGAATAAACGTGTGGATGCCATGGTTGAACAAGGACTAATGTCCGAAGCAAGAACCATGTCGGACTATATTCGGGAGAAAGCTGCTCAGGGGGTTACCGTGGACCAGACACGAGGTGTATGGATTTCCATTGGTTTCAAAGAACTGGCGCCGTATCTTGAAGCACTCGATAATGGGTCTTTGGATGAAAAGAAACTGGAAGCCCTCAAACAGGAATGTATCGAGCGAGTCAAGACTGCCACACGTCAGTATGGAGGGTCACAAGTTAAGTGGATCCGCAATAAATTATGGACTGCACTTGCAGATGCAGGGATGGTCAACCGACTTTATCTATTGGATAGCACCGACGTTGAGAAATGGATGGAAAACATTACCGAACCATCAGACCGTCTTGTCGCGGCGCTATTAAAACACGAGCCCCTTCCTGACCCCAAGTCGTTCTCGGAGCTGGCAAGAAGGACCCTAGAGGCAAAGGAAGCAGAGCCAGCACCAGTGGATCCGAGCACCGCAAAAACCATTACCTGTGATGTTTGCCGCAGAATATTAACAAACGAGAGGGAATGGAACATCCATATCCACGGAGGTGCTCATAAAAGGGCTGTCAGGAATCAAGCAAGAAGGGCAGCACGGGATGCGTATCTACTACAGAAGCGACAAGAAAGTCCACAAAGTGGCCACGCAGTTTCAGAGGACGGTTCTAGTCCATTCTGACTAAACAGTTGCCGTCCGATGTGTTGGATTGATAGAAGATAAAATAGATTGAATCTTCAAGAGATATACTGTATATATATCCCTTGATCATTGGATATGGCGATGCCTTCCAAGCCGTCCCTTTTCATGGCGCAAACCCATCAATCGAGCACCACGGTCTCGATAAGAGGCGTAGCTTCATCGTGTTTATGTAGCAGGCTCCGTAGAGGTGACAGCCGGCTTGATCACGCAATTAGCGGAGTCTCGGAGGCAGCCTTCCTTGCATTCGCCTGTCGGCTAACGGGAGACATTCAAGCACACAGGGGGGGCCGCCAAAAAAAGAGGATGATAAGCTGAGTCGTCCACAAAACAAACGACAGCTCACGTCTTCGTTCGCCAGGTTAAAAAGGCCTCTGAAAGGATATCGCCGGTACCAGTTTCTTCCACCTTGAAGGCCTCGATTACAGATGACTTTTCTGCTTTCCGAAGTCTCCAGGTTCCTCCTTCCTCGATTGCAGTTTTGAGCCCTAGAAAAAAAGAAAGACCATGATGATTAGGGCCAAAGCCAGTCCGACTGGGCGAGGATCGGGGCAACTTACATTCTAGAAAAGCGGCAGCAAAATTGATGCATATATTGCCGTCCCAGGTCCCTCGTCCTGATTTTTTTACTGTGCTCGGTATATTAGCTGTCTCGACCTCCTCTAGACGCCGTACAATACCTTCCTGGTCACGGAATCCGACAACGATCCTTGGGACACCGAGGAGGAATGACTGAGCCCAGAACTTTAAGAGTTTCCGCTCATACTTGAGCATGTCCCTGTCATTTCTGATCTCAGCGGATGTTTTGAGTTCCACCCAGTTGATAGGGTCCTCCTTGCGATCCGGCTTTGAATCCCAAACTACATTCGTGAGCTGATGAGTAAGTGGCTACTTGGAAATCAGAAAATGGATGGCTTACTGGCGTCTACTTCTCCACCAAGAACGAGTCTTGAACGTCCGATTCCTGTACGGACGACTGAGCAATATTGGGCATTGTTGTTCACAACAAGATCTTCGCGGCCTTCGATTTCACTTCGGGTTGCCTCGTCCCAGGTCTTGTCCAGAACTGATATCGTCTCGAACTTGTAGCCTAAAAAATATATTAGTAGCGAAGCAGCGTATTTACTTCATCTTGAGTTAGAAGAACGAACCCCAATATGCCATTAGCTCTTGAGAGGCCATGCCTGGAGGCATTCGCTGATTCCTCTGGATTTGTTTCTGCTCGTTCTTGTAGGCATTATTCTCTTCGATGAAGCTGCGCATGATCATTCAGTACTCATTTTCATCCTCGTGGATGATCAGAACGTACGCACATTGTTCCCTATAGTCTGTTGTTAGCCACAAGTCAAATCTACTACAGCCTCTGCTAGCGCGAGTTTACCTGAAAGCAAGTCGCGTTCATCTCAAAGCTAAACACACCATTAGCGAGCAATTTCTTGATAGTGGATAAGCAGCCGCACCCATTCATAGTATCAAACGGCGCGGTCAGAATCTATAATCAGAGGCCTTAGTGTTTAGCCAAGCGATAGGAATTTGGCTGCACAGCTTACCTTGGTCATCATGCCACGCCATGTGATGATATCAGCTTCGCATCGCTTTTCCGTGTCCCTTTCTAGAGCAACTACGGTGTCCAACAGAGCATCCAAGTGCTCGTCAGCTGCATCATTCAGTTTTTGAAACGTGTCGAAGCCTCGGTTCAGGTCCGCTGGTAGCTGCGGAGGGTAGTAGTACCGTAGGGATGAGTCCCCAAGGCGAAAATTATGCTGATCATCGTAGGAAAAGCACGCAATTTCCTGGTGTTGGCATCGTTACTTTTTGTCCGGACATGTATGTTGGGAACCCAGCTGCATATATCACGTACCTTGGGTCGTCGAATCGCAGCACTGGATCCATAGAAACGGCCAATAGGCTGGATATCAAAGACTCTTCGGTTCATCGCCTGGAGCTCGGCTTATGGCCTGGATATGCAGAAGGGCGTCGGTTCACCAAGCTTGAGTTTCTAGTACTTGACTGGCTGAGTGAAATGAGAAAAGGAGTGAACTTGAAATATGGATGGGATCTTAGTCGTTCTGCCGCTCTTCTGGAAGATACCGAATCGGGACAGCACAAGTCCGCGTCCCCACCAAAAGCTGTCCAACGCGACCAGTTTCAAGGACCATTATTATCTTCCTGTCAACTCCCCAGCTAATTTCTCCGCCCTTGCATATCCACTCTTGGACATATGCTTTATTAGCTGCTTAATTCACATCACGTTCAGTTTCAGTGTAGATTGGATCAACCTCTCCTTGTGGTGATTGTTGGACACAATGACCTCACGAATCGACAAGACAATTGCCCGACAACGAGAGAAGTAAACCATCTGCTTTTCCCCCTTCCCCCACACCCCCCAACCCCCCTACCCCCCGCTATTTCTTCCTATCAGAGGCATCTGAGGAATAAGCTAACTTGCGCCTGTTTATATTCTGGCAGGATCGCTTCCGGCGCTTACTACGAAGCTCATCAGCAATTACGAGTAATTGGTGCGCGGTACATTAAACAAAACAACTACGATGCGGCGGCAGAGATATTGGCTGGGGGTGCTACCGCCCTCCTCAGGGCAGGCTCGCAGCAAGGAGCTTCGGCTAGCGGAGGTGATTTAGCTATCATGCTGGTGGTCGAAGTATACATCAAAGCTGGCTGGGAGATTGTGGGAGGTGATGACGATGCGGACGGGCGTGCTCGAAAGAGTGAGTCGGAACTTCCTCTTCAAATTACTTCGATAATCCAGTGCTAACCTGTCTACTACAGAGCGTCTGATTGAGCTTTTATGTGAATTCCCGTCCGAAGAACCGACGCGCAAGAGATTCATTCAAGAGATAATCGGCTGGAGTGGACGCTTCGGGCCCGTGGAAAGAGGAGATCCTGAGTTACACCATGCTGCCGGATCGCTGTACGCCGAAGGTAAGAAGGTGGCCGAAGTTCCGAACTAAGTACAAAGGACATTGTTTAACCAGCAATCACCGCAGACAATGAGCCTTATGAGGCCGAGAAGCATCTTGTCCTCGGCACCTCCGAATCGGCAGAGACGCTTGCGAAACTCGAGTACGAGTGGTACACAAATGACGAGCCGCACACTGCTGGTATCTATGCCTCGCGCGCCGTCATTCCATTCCTCTTAATTGGGAACATGCGCAGCGCCAACAAGGCGTTCCTTATATTTACCTCCCGACTCTGTTCCGCGAACCCGTCGCTTGGCGTACAAGAAGTCAGCAGCGCCAGTTCCGACGTGCGAGTCTTCCCAGCCCTTCCACTACTCAACTTCCTCAACTTGTTGTTGCTCGCGACCCAGCGAGGTAGTGCAGATCTGTATAAGCAATTGACGGCGCACTATGCCACGCAGATCAGGGAGGTCGGCATCTTGGATGATGCGCTCGCTCAAATTGGTGAGCAGTATTTCACGATCAAGATTCCTAGACAGGGCAACCCGTTGCTGGACATGATGGGGAGCATGTTGTTTGGGGGAGGTGGCCAGGATAGTGGCAGGAGACCGCAGGGGAGGAGCCAGCCGAGGGAAGTCGAGGCGCCACCATCAACCATGGAGCTTGATTAAATAGCATTTGGCGGATGCAATTTGTCGTATGAAAACAAGTGCTGGCAGATGCAATGTTGTCGCTATACACGGTTATCGGGCTCGGACTCGTACATCCAGTTGTCCTCCTCCAGTGAGGCCACTTTATTTCGGAGGCTCTGGTAAACAAGGTCCAGGATTTCTGCCAGAGTTAGTATTAATGAAAAGACGCCTAGGTGCTCCGAAGGTGGTAGGCGCACCGTGCGGTTCACTGCTCATCTGCCTGTTTCGTTTTCGATACATCATCTCAGCCAGGCTCGCTTCCATTTCTACAAAGCAGACCCGTTAGCACAAACTGCCTGGCCGCGACACTCAGAATCCATAATAATACTAACAAGGCCAAAACTTACTCTCTTTCTCCCGCCCACTCATCTCTCCTCGTCCCGAGTCGGCTCCATTAGTAGCGGCAGAGGTCCCGGCTTCCCCACTCTCCAACCCTTCCATCTCCTCTCCGTCCTCGCCCACAATTGGCGGCAGAACAGGGATATCCAACTTGTAGCCACCGTTTTTGTCCTTTACAACAATCTCTCCGTCATCCACTGAGCCTGCGGAAAGGGAAGAGCTAGGCTCCGGCGCATTGGACTGTAGTACCTGGGAAGAAAGGCCGGATGTCCCATTGCCGGATGTCGAGACGGTTACTGGCCGTCTGTTTAGATGATTCTGGAAGAGGTTGCGACGGACTGAGCTTGCTCCCATTGCATTAGTGAGATATGATCTCAAAGCGAGTGTTGTTTTCAAGAATATAGAAAAGTGCAAGGTTAGTTAAGGATAACTGCGCAATGGTGCTTAGCTGGTCGATTTTAGGTTATTAGATCCAGATAAGTCCGGTTGTCTCGCTTAGGAATGATCTTTGATAGTTATCGGAATTTGGATCTGTGAGACTTATGGGCTGGATGCCTGGGGAAGGGGAGTCTAAGACTCTGCAAACACAACAAACACCATACCTAAAGAGGTAAAATAGCTATTTTGCAAAGCCGACGCGTCTGCGGGCCAAAGTTCGCGTCGCCCAGATCCTTCTCCGAAGCGTTCATTATTGCCATCTTCGTCAACGATTTTGTTGGTACAACTACGAGAGTGACTCGACACAATGGTCCAGGCCGAATCTTCAGCGAGCGCTGCTCGAAATGCCCTCAAAGCCAACACCGCTGGGGCTCCTCCAGACTACGAGCTGCCTTGGTAAGGGCTCCCCGAGCTAAACATTAAGAGCTCCTATAATTGACCGTGCTCCTAGGGTTGAAAAGTATCGCCCGGTATTCTTAGACGATGTTGTCGGCAATACAGAAACCGTCGAGCGGTTAAAGATCATCGCCAAGGACGGAAATATGCCTCACGTTATCATCTCGGGAATGCCTGGTATCGGAAAGACGACTTCAATTTTGTGTCTGGCACGGCAATTACTGGGCGACGCATACAAGGAGGCTGTCTTGGAGTTGAATGCTAGTGATGAGAGAGGTTCGGTCGGGTCACCAATCTGCGGAAGGTATAGATGCTGACTCTGCTCCATCGCAGGTATTGATGTTGTCCGGAATCGTATTAAAGGATTTGCTCAAAAAAAGGTGACATTGCCTCCTGGTCGCCACAAGCTTGTCATCTTGGATGAAGCAGACAGGTACGTGAACGTGCAGCGATTCTTGTGTGTAAATGGCTACCCTGGCTTACACTCGTTTAGTATGACATCTGGTGCGCAGCAAGCCCTACGACGGACGATGGAAATTTATTCATCCACGACACGATTTGCTTTTGCGTGCAACCAATCGAACAAGATCATTGAACCAATTCAATCTCGATGCGCCATTCTTCGCTACGCACGCTTGACAGACGCACAGATAGTGAAGCGGTTGAAACAGGTTTGCGATGCGGAAAAGGTAGAACATACGGAAGATGGACTGGCGGCGCTAGTCTTTAGTGCAGAGGGTGATATGCGACAAGCCCTCAATAACCTGCAAAGTACTTGGTCAGGATTTGGCTTGGTCAGCGGAGACAACGTTTTCCGTGTGGTCGATAGCCCTCATCCAATCAAGGTCCAAGCGATGATCAAAGCCTGCTGGGAAGGAAAGATTGATGCTGCTCTAGAAACTTTGAATGAGCTATGGTGCACACAGCCCTGTTCAGCTGTCTTTTGTCAACTTGGCTAACTGGGTGAATAGGGATTTGGGATACTCGTCTCATGATATAATCAGCACAATGTTCAAGGTAACCAAGACGATCCCAACATTGTCTGAGCATTCGAAATTAGAGTTCATCCGCGAGATTGGTTTTACACATATGCGCATTCTGGATGGAGTGCAGTCGCTTCTCCAGCTGAGCGGTTGTGTTTCGAAGCTCTGCAAAATCAACATGAAACCACAACTATTTGAGCCACCAAAGGCCTAAGGTTGATATTAATGAGGTTGATCCCGGCATATTTCGGTGTTAGGGGGAGTTGGTACGCAGTGTTTATCTTAATGTCAAATCTATATTCCCGCTGAGCCGCTCCCGAGGTTTGGTTTCTCTTTCTAAGCGGTTAACCCTGGACAACTAAATGAACTGAACCCTATTGATTGTCTCTACTAGTCGTTGACTATTTGAGCATAGGTAATGGAACAGCTGGCATCTTAGCGCCGACGGGAGGCTTGTTCTTGCTCTTGAAGTCGTCGCACATCTGCTCCATGGTCACCCACTCCACACCCTCGTGCCTGTGGATATGTTCGATGTCTCTACCGGTTGTTAGTTGCAAGACGACTCATAACACCACGCAAGAACTCACTTCTCATGCATGAGAAGAACATGTGGACGACCAGAAACATCCGGATGAATCGTCATCGGGAAGATAAACTCATCATATTCGCGGTAAAAGTAATCCAAATGGTCCTAACAGTATTATAGCATCTATACCCTCGAGAGATGTCTTGGACTAATGGGAAGATGGAGAGTGTACTCATCTTTCAAATATCCTCAACATCCCTCGGATTTACCCACCCATGACTGTTCGGCGCATTCTTGATAAACATCATCGGCGGCAAATAATCCATATACCAATTCCCCGAAATCTCCACCAGCCCCGTCTCCTCTCCCCTCTCCAGCGGCCGCAGAACTCGGTCAGCATGCGGTACGTCTTGTCGAAGATGTCCTTTTGCTGCTCGATGATCATGTCTGTTGCGTTCTCGGGCTGTATCCGTGTAGTCCGATTTCATGGCCTGCATCCCGAACCAAGGCGCATTCTCCAGGGAAGGTTTCGAGTGAGTGGCCGGGGATGAACCAGGTTGCTTTGGTGTTGTATTTCCTGAAAAGGTTGACGAGGCGGACGGTGCCGACGTGGCCCTCGAAGAGACCTACTGCGCTCTCATAATCTGTAGAATGACCGGAAATAGACTAGGCCAGAAGAGGAGAGTGGTCTGCGCACCTCGACTGATATCATTGGCGCTGTCTTCGCCCCCGTATGAACCCAGCCAGCCGGCGACAGCGTCGATATTGACTCCATAGGACACGAGGACTCGATTCCCGCTCATATTCATCTCGTATACACTTGTGGTCTTTGCTGATTGGTTGACTGATTCTGGGAGTTCCGATAATGGGAGTACCTATAATGGGAGTATCCAGTCTGCAACTCGGAGGCTCTTGCAGCTCTTATCCTACATAAGGGTGGGGTAAACCTCGATGTTTGAACCTTTTGATAAGCTTCGTGTTTGTGCGAGAGTTGCTCCCCAATAGGTGGCAAGTAGATAAGTGATACAGAGGATTTCGGGGCCGACTGCTACCGCTGTTGGGAATTGATGGATGATTACTACTATGAGACTGGACCTTGAGTGGTTTTTATCGGAGCTGTATCATGAGGCGTTGTTCTTATCGCCATCTGGAAATGCGCTTGCTGAGGTCGGTGGGTGTCGTCCTGAGAGTCATGTTAGCTAAATCTTTACCTCACACCGACTCTATATAGTCTTTGCTGTAGTTCTGGTGCTGTGGTTTCGATGCACATCCTGAATTACAAGGTATACTCGGCTACCCAGCTTCACCTCTAGTAGAGCCACCAGGCGTAAGAGCAGGGTTCCGAGGGTTAACCGTGAGACCCCAGAGAGAATTCTCTGTTTCAGCCCACTACTCTCCGTCAGCTGTTGCTGAATGGATCACTGCCTTGGTTAGAGGAAACATACCATGATACTCTGCGGCAGATTTGTTTTACCCAGAATGACGGCCCCCATGTCTTTCAGCATCTGAACCAAGACCGCATCCTCTGTGGCGGGAGAGAATGACCGGCCAACGTAGCCGATTGTAGAGTCATGGCCCTTGACGTTAAATTGGCCTTTCACTGTCACGGGGACTCCGTGGAGAGGACCCTTGAGCCGGCCAGTTCTTTCAAATTCCCGGTCAAGCTCCTGCGCTTGAACCAATGCATCATCAAAGATGACCTCGGTAATGCAGTTTGTCTGGAAAATAGCAGGTCAGCTAGGCTATACGACAGTCTAGCAGTCACTTGAGTCACAACTTGATGAGCCACCACAGCCCTATCGTTGTACGTCAGAACGTGCAATTCTAAGATACTCAACAAACAAGTAAGGCCTTTTACCTTCATATATACGCACGAATGACTTGCTCCGCGGTCCAGCTTCCTTTCTGCAGCTTCCCTACTAGAGCCGGGATACTATCAATGTCTGTGATCTCCTAGGCCAATGGGTCATTCGTAAAACAATACCGGTTCTGTACATCTTGGACTCGAGGTGAACGTGCGTCAATGTCGGTCACCAGGTAAGGCTTCAGAGCCTGATCCCGTAGAGCGCGCTTTTGGGAAACCGTCTGTTCCCATGTCTGGAGGCTGCCCATCGTTCTGAAATAGTTGGAAAATAGCTGCAGGTGCGGAAGCACTGAAGAAAGTGGGGTGAAATAACAAAGACACGAACTCCTAGTTGCTGCTTTGGTCTTTGTAAGCTCCTAGCGCGAGAAGGGATATATGAGTTGTCCTTGGATCGTAATGATAATACCTCCGTCGGGGAATTCATGGTGGATACCCGCTCCAAGTGAGGGGTTTCGTTGGCGTTCTCCACGACAATGGTCAGATTAGGTTGGGCAAGTGGTTGGAAAATTGGAGTCGCGTGCGTGCAAAAGTAGTGGTGGTCTCTACATGTTTCCAAGGCACTTGGCACCGCCATCCATCCATTCATCTTCATGTCAAGCAAGTATGGACAGAATATGCCCTTGATCTCCCGGTCTATCGTCGCCAGTCGAGGTCGAATTTCTATAAATACATGCGCTGAAAATCTGGAAAAAGGAAAAAAAACATCCAAAAACATTAACAGGCCATCAAGTTCGTAAGTAACATGAGGGCTTGAGGCCCTTGATCCCATAATACACCCGGAATGCGAATGTTTTCACTAAAGGGAAAATAGTATAACTAGAAGGAATATTAGCAGGATTGAAAATGAATCCAGCGAGAGCAAGTAACAACTGTCGTTCGTGATCATCGTGCTTGCCAAAATTTCCACCCTCGAAACGCCTTTTGCCCGTCTCGCTTATAGATGCGCCAAAAGTATACAGGAACACCGGCGATGATAAATGCTATCACAATGAGAGTCTGTAGCGGTTCGGCGACGATAGCGCGGCTCAGAAGAAAAAGGCTAACGCAACAAAAGATAATCGGCGTCGAGATCCAGGTCTTGTAAGGCCGCTCTAGATGTGGCTCGCGGACACGAAGGACGATGAGACCCAGGACTGTAAGGAAGTAAAACGTATATCCTGCGACGCCGTAAAATGTAACCAGAGTTTTGAACTCGCCAACGACAATGTACACCAGTGTAAGCACACTATTCAAAGCCATGGCGTTGATGGGCGTGTATCCGATCCACGTTTCGTTGCCGAAGAGACGGAATACGAGCTTGTTTGCCCAAGACCGGTGCTGGAGCCTGTTCATACTGGTGGTAGTCGAGCCTTGAGTCCAGAGGTTCCCAAATAGTGAAGGCAAATAGCCCTCCTTCCCGGCAGCGTAAACAAGTCGTCCGCTGGTGAATATGGTCGCATTTAGAGCTCCAACACAGCTCGCAGAAACAATCAAAGCAAATATCAAAGCCCCTATGCTCCCAAAGACCTTGTCGCCAAACTGTACCGCAATGGTATTGCTGGCTTCGATAGTTGAGTGAGGCAAGACGAAGAAGTAGGAGATGTTGGCGAGCAAGTAGGATACTATAACAAGCGGCATTGCCGTATGGATCACGCGCGGAAGGTCACGATTCGGGTTCTTGAATTCGCCGGTCACGTAGTTTGTCTGCTGCAAGTTAGTATGATGGGTGTATTTTAAGTAAAAAATTTGAATGAACTCACATTGTCCCAACCATCAAACGCCCAGAGTCCTGCATATAGGGCCATAGCCCAGCCGGAAATGTCCGTGGTTGTGCCCTCAAACCAGCCGATTTTCCACTCTTCACTGGCATTTCCTTTTGAAGACAGACCAGTCGCAGCAACTATGATCCCAATAATGGTAACACCTAGCAACGCCACAAACTTGAAGAACATGAAAAGGTCACCGATCCGGGCAGCAAGTCGAGTGGATAAACAGTTGAGGCAAGTCACAATGAAGAGACCCCCAAAGGCTACACCCTTGTTTATCCAAGGGCTGATCTGTTCGACCTCGGCGCCAACTATTGCGCGAACAACATATTCCCCGAATATGATTGAGATAATGGCCGCGCTACCAGGCTTGAGTACCAAAACAGCACACCAGGTGAACAGGAATCCAGCCAGTTCCCCGAAGATTTTTGAGAGGTAAGCCTGGGCGCCACCATTCAGCGGAATAGCGCCGCCTAGCTCTGCATAACTAGCTGCTCCAGTCCATGCCAGTAAGCCTGCAACTAGCCATGCGATCAACGCACCACCAGGGGATCCCGCATTGGCATTAACCTGGCTCGGAGACGAGAAGATTCCCGAGCCGATAACGAGTCCCACAACCAAGGAGAGACCATTGAGATACGTCAATGTCTTATTTCTCTCTAGAGAGCCATCCCCAATGCCTGTTTCTCGGTCAAGTGCAGACGGCGCGCCCAGAGGCGCATAACCTCCAGCGGTTTGAGACAGGGGAAACAAGTTCCTCCCAAAATCGAATGCGGAGGAAACAGAATATGATCGAGCGGAGCGTGGCCGTGAGGATTCGTGATTCGCATGTAGGCTGGAGCTAGAAAGGGGGTCCTCGTCTTCTAGTGAGAGCTTGCGCGATGACGAGATGCCGGACGGGGACGAGGAGCGGGAGAGGTCGAGGTTGGATTCGGGAGAAGAGGACGCGAGAGACGCAAGTTCTAGTGAGTCCCTGTTACCATGATCGGATCTCAACTCGGAGGCCGAAAAGGTTATGCGGGACATTGCGTTCCTGAAAGCTAGGGCAAGAGAAGAGCGAAAGGAGTCGACGGCCGGGGCAGGTGGTTCAAGTAGAGCGGCCGTGGTAGAAAGAAAGCTCCATAACAGGGACGACGACTGGCAGTGCGGAAGTTCAGCCAACAACAAACGGGAGAGTCAAGGAGCGTTGGAGGAACATAAGCCACGTAAATTCGAATAGTAGTTGAAGGAGCGCAAAGAAGAAAAAGAAGAAGATACCCTCGGGCTCGGGGGACTGCATAGGAGGCCTTGGACCCAAGATCCAATAATGACGAGGAACAATTAATTTTACCTGAATGGGACTAGTGCTTGGACCCCTGTGAAAAAAGAGCAACAAAGGCGAGCGCCCACGGACAAGAGGGACTGATCTTAACAGTCTCCCTTTTTCTGCGCACACCAACCAACTCATGAAGCCCAAAAGCTACGCCTGGGGCTTCCAAAATGCATGTTTTGCAGCCTCGAGGTCGTTGAATCGCATCCAGCGGCGTCATGCCACCACCACATCGACCAAACCTTTGACGTCCTCTTCCCCCAGCCAGCGCCGGTGGTTGCGGCTGACCCTCATTACATTGACGGCTGCAGGTGTGGGTGCGTATCTCAGATGGTCACAAGACTCGGCATCGTCCTCTACAACATTGAGCCCTTCTCGATTTACACCGTACTACCTAGTTTCCAGGGAACCGGTTTCGGCAACCGGTAGCCTGTTCACCCTCAAGCCTCCCAAGTCGGATGGAAGCAACTTGGAAGTATACGAGGACGCATGGAAGACTGGAGTATGGAGTGTTATGTTCAAGCAACCGCAACTGCAGATCGGCAGAGATTATACCCCGTTACCACCCGTGTCATCCAATGTAAACGGTGATGAGTGTCTCCGGTTTTTTATTCGCAAAGACCCTTTCGGCGAGGTCTCTCGATATTTACACAGCCTCAAGATTGGTGCTCCAATAGAGGTTCGCGGGCCACGGGTCGAGTGCGAAATACCGCCAGAGACTCAGACGATCCTCTTTATTGCAGGCGGCACAGGAATTGCACCCGCTCTGCAAGCCGGACATACCCTCCTTCGCCGCCCGGACAAGGGTCATAAGCCCCGGATTCACATACTTTGGGCGACTCGACAGCGGGAAGATTGTCGGGGTGGGTACAATGATCACACGAGCGCAGCTCCTAATGGCACTCGATGGTCCTGGCTTTTCCGGCTCTTCAGTTCGTCACAACAAATTGCGAAAGCTCCTCCCTCCGAGGCCAAGATAGCTGTAGGCACATCTGCTGTTGTCAAAGAACTAGAAGCTCTCAAAGCACAGTACCCAGGACAAGTTACTGTAGAGTACTTTGTCGATGAGGAGAGCACGTTCATTGGAAAGAGGTCTATATTGGACTTTACCAATTCTGCCACATTTTCTCTCGGGCAGCGCAATCGCAACATGATCCTTATCTCAGGACCAGAAGGATTCATTAGCTACATGGCAGGACCAAAGCAATGGGCGCAAGGCATGGAGTTGCAAGGCCCTCTTCAGGGCATCATCAAAGACCTCAACCTCCATGGGTGGGCAGTATGGAAGCTTTGACAGCTTTCGGATTCATCTCAAAACAATCTAGAACCCACTACCGCACCATAGACACAATGAATCCTGAGACGACTGTCCATTATTAGACTTTGTGGGATATCCATAACGAAACGATGCTAACCGGGTTTGACCAAGGCTCCCGGAAAGGAGGGAACAAGACACCCCTCATTGACTTCCTCTGCAATTCAATGTTCGATGCAGTCGCGATCACTGGTCACTACGACTTGGACTTGCCTCGCTCTACCAGGATGTGATTGTTGCTCTGTGTGGGCCATTCAAAAGGACCTGGTGCTGAACGATGCAATTGAATCTACTGGATCTGAAGAGACGATATGGATTGTTTCATTCGACACTTGGTTAACGGTTGCCAGACAACTACCGAGTGGGCTGCTTTATCAGCACTCTTCCTCCTCGACAAGGTGCTCAATGGAATAACTAAGAGACAAGGCCACAACCGCGGCCATAGCCCTTCGTGGATGGATGTTACAACTACTCAGCACCCTACCCGCCCACTCCCCGACCAGTTGATTGGAAACCTCTTGCCCGCGAACATGGGCGCTCACTACGCCAACAAGTCTTTTGCTGATCTATACTGCTTTATTCTCATGTTTCTGGACCCAATTCCAGTCAAGGTTGGCGGTTTGATACGCCTCTCGAGGACCTCGAGCTACAAACATCAAAATAAACAAAGCCTACCATGCATCTTTGCACAAAACTACGTGTATCAGACGATACTGCTGCGGCCAAGTTTTTACGGGGTCTGAAAAGAATTGCGACGAATTTTCCAAGATTGCCCATGGTGTGAACTTGTACATCACTACGGCCTCCATCTCTATGCAGTTCGGTGCCGAAGGTGCTGAAGACGAGCAGATATCGCCATAAGCAGGAGCCACAGAACTGCCCATTGGCTTCAGGGCCCAGGGGAGGCTCTGTTAGTGCCCGGAAACCATTGCCAAGGGAGGCCTGAAAAGTGGATAAGAATGCTATTGGAGCATCGAGTAAGCAGCGATTTAGGCCTTTGTTTTTTTTTTCTTTCTTTCATCTCGCTCTTATATCCATTACCTCCTTTCCTTTGCCCATAGGGTAGACGATTGCATCGATGGACCACTGATCGAGTTAGCGTCGCGTTGGTTCACGCTTCTTTAAGGCTCGTATCTTGCATTGGCAGCGGGCAACCATCTGCGATATCATTCTGCTGAAGATGTATACAAGAACATGTTATACTCAATTCTAGACCAGCTTTGAATTCCTTTTTGAATTCCTCATGACATGGGCAATGTTCCAGCCTTGCACTATTTCGCTGCTAACACGACTAGATCGAAGCTGGTTGCGTCAAATATGCAGGCAAGCTGCACGTCTCTCAGTTCTGATATGTCGAACGTTGCCGATGCGCGGGGCAGTGCTCTCCTCAGCCTCGTTGTCTCCGACCACGCGTCCCCTTCCAAAATATTTTTTCTTTTCTGACTTGTTTCTTTATCAGCTACAGCTTCAAGAGCTCGGTTCATCTCTAATTGTTTTTCTTTTCTGATTGCCTCTCACTCTACCCGACGTGTAACCTAACGAGCGACGAGATCATGACCCCAATTTGGCCGCTCCAATGGATCCTTTGTCTGCTTTTGGGCTGATTTCAGGTGCTTTTCAGGTCGGGCAAGTTATCGCGGAGACACTTCATGGGTTGGCGAGTCTCCGTGGGAAATACCAACATGCTGACCTTACGATTGGCACACTCGAGCACCAATTAACGACAATTCGCGCCGCCATTGCCCACCTAGAGGACTGGAGAAGATTGAGACTCCGCGAGCCTTCTCCAGCAGAGTACAACAGGAGCTTGGACGTTGCGCTTGACGGATGCCTCACCGTCGTGGAGGCTCTATCGGAAGAAATCCTAGTGCTGACGCAAGGTGCGTCGCCGAATGAGGCTGGAATTGGGTTTCGAGCCCGCTTGAGGGTGGTTTGGAGAGAAGATGTGATGAGGGCACACCAGGACAGGCTTCATTCGCAAGTGATTGCACTACAACTACTGGTGCAAGCCTGCCAATGGTAAGCTGCACCCCTTTTCCTGCCTCTACTGCTGAAAAGGGGGAAAAAAATATTACTGACGCAACAATGTCCATGTATTCAGCCAGTCGTCTGCAGAACAAATTGAACTCTTGCGCAGGGCTGAAAATCGCCATATAATATGGAAAGTTGCCGATGATGCCGCGACCCTTCGTTCTTCCAATCGAAGTAGATACGCGAGCTCTCGAGCTGATACCACTTCCAGCCTGAGTCAACGTGTGGAGTCCACAACTGGAGGCACCGTGTTTGATTTCGACGGTACCCTGGCCTCATCTTTGCCATACATACGTGCCCCGCCGCAAGTTCCCACAAGGTTGGAAACCTGGCCGACTAGGAGTCATGGGGACCAGAGCCATACAACGGACGAGGGCTACTCTAGCGGAGTCGCGACAAGCACGACAGTGTCACGGGCAGGCAGTTTATTATTACCTGCTCATCCTTCTGGTATGATAAATCCGACGTTTGGACACAGCAACAGCGTAGCCCTAAGTCCTACTGCCCGTTCACCGACTTCAAACTATGCGAGGCGATCCAAGTCCGATGTGACGCCTATGATCAAACCAAACCGGGATCCAGGATCAGGTTCAAACACAGGCTCGAAACGCGAAAAATTTCAGTCTGTGCTTCGGCGTATTAGTTATGCCAGTCTAAGACCAGGTTCGTCACCTCAAGTCCCGACGCGAGCCACGACAAGCGGTTCGACAACAGCTCGGCGGCGGCAGCAGTACGACAAGGATGATGTCAACACTAGCATTGATATTAGTTCGCCAGATGGAGCGAGCGCGCCACTCCTCGTGAAGACAGCGCAGGCTGGATCTTGGTCTGATGTTGAAAGATTACTTGAGAGGGGCAGTGAATTGGAAGCAAGACACCGGCAATCCCGACGAACCGCACTTCTTGTTGCAGCACATTGTGGCAACGAAGCAGTTGTCGAATTATTGATTCGCAAAAATGCGCGCCTTGATGCAGTTGACAAAACAGGGTCAACTGCTTTGCATCTCGCGGCTTCCCGTGGCCATTGCGGAGTCATTGAGCTTTTGGTCTCCGAAAGTTTAGATCTTGAAACACGCGATTCCCGAGGACGCACCGCCCTTTGGGTCGCAGCTGAACGAGGAGAAATCGAGGCTACACATCTTTTGCTCCTCTCCAAAGCAAAGGTCAACGCACGAGCAGATGGGCACATGTCTGCGCTTCATGTAGCAGCAAAGCAGGGTGACGAAGCCATTGTCAAACTCTTGGTCAATGCTGGCGCAGACTTGGAAGCAAAAGATGGCACAATGATGACTGCTTTGCATCATGCTTGTGAGAAGGGCCATGTCGGTGTGATGGAAATACTTCTCGATAAGAAGATTGATGTCGATGTGCCAGGCTCCGATAGGAGGTCGCCGCTCATATGTGCTGCGGCTGTTGGCGCAGTCCAGGCGACTAATCTTTTGCTCAAGAGAAAGGCTTCAACTCGGTGTGTCGATGATGCCGGGATGACTGCTCTCCACTGGGCTGCGTATAATGGGCATACAGAGATTGTGGAGATCCTCTGCAGCAAAAAGGGCTCCACGTTGAAGAAGGTAAATGTTGCCGGCCGGACAGCTCTCCATTTAGCAGCCATGACCTCGCAATTCCCGGTTGTGGAGCTTCTATTACGCAAACAAATGCCCATGGAGGGACGCTGCCAATCAGGCCTGACGGCTCTTCATTATGCATGTCTCGCAGACAGTACTGAGATTGCAAAGTTGCTGCTTATGTCTGGAGCTGACATTGAGTCTCCGATGGACGGAGAGTTGCACAGACGACCTGTGCACATTGCAGCCGCCCAGGGATCCATGAGGCTCCTTAATCTGCTTTGTGACAAGGGGGCTTCTCTAGACGCCCGTGATGCGCTGGGATACCGGGCCCTCGGGGTAGCGTCCAGAGCTGGTCATGCCGCTGCCGTGCAGAACCTACTTGACCGCAACTCGGCTGTGCATATGCAGTTGGAAACGTGGTCTCGAGATGATTCGCCATTGTGTCTTGCTGCGGCGTCTGGGCACCTACCCGTCGTGATGCTTCTACTAGAGCGTGGCGCATCGCCGTTGAAGCAAGACGAGCAAGATTGGTGGCCATATCAATATGCGGCATACCACGGCCACCCCCGTATCCTGGAGATTCTTCTCACACTCACTCTCCCCAGTTCTGTTGCTGACACACTGCAATTTGATAGTATTGGCTTTGCCCCAGCCGCGGATATCTCCTTGGAGTGCAAACGAGAAGTTCTAGACCTGTTGTACAGAGCCGGACACCAGCCGAACTCCCTGCTTGGGGGCTCAACTGTCCCCATCACATCCTCCTCTCCAATGACACCAGGGCCCCAGCAGGTGATGAGCAGGGCAGCTGGGCCTTCGGACCCAGTCCATATGCGAGCACAATTTGTATCATCCCTAGTGCCCGTCCCGGAATTTCCGAGTAGAACTCACCTCCAGGAGGACATCCAGGAACTTCCCGGTACATTGGAACAAGGACTCCCGGATAGCCGATCGCAAACACCAGAACAGTTGCATCGACCGCCGGGTATTGATGAGTACGAAGAGCAGCAGCGGCAAGTCCCCAGTCAGCCAACCTCCTCCAGGACACCCATGGAACGAGCCGCACCTTTTGAATCTCAAATGACCACGCAGACATCTCCTCCTGCTTGCGAGCGGCAATATTCACCAGCTCCCATAAGACCCCCGTTGAGCCACCCAACACCCGTGCGTGACCCTAGCGGATTCCTACTAAGCCGCAGGCGGGGTCTTTTTGAGGAGCGTTTCAATGACACACCAATCTCTATAGACGATGAGACTACGACTCAAACCCCGGAGGCACACCCACATTCTTCTCGCATTGAGGAAGAAGAGGAAGAGCGCTGGAGCAGCAACTCCAGTCCAACTCCGGCCTAATTTCGAGCACCGTCGTCAACTTTTGTGATTTGAAACTCGATTCCGAAACACCGGTTTTTCCCTACTGAGCCAGAAGCAAAAGGTGCTGATATCTTCGCATGCGGAAATACCGAAAACGTCCAGTTTTGATTCTTACTTTGCACAATACCTGTTATATACCTCAATCTTGATATATCGTTTGAGGATCTAGATTTCCGAAAGGATAGCCAATATGTACATCTCTTAGGTTATGCGAGGCCATATAGGCGTGTGGCCTGATATGGTATTACTTTATGATTCATATAGCCAAGCTGATGTTTCTGTATAGTTTGATTGTCTTCCGGCACTCACCTCCGTTGGCGGAGTATTGAGCTCCTGGAATTTACTTGCAGGGACAGAAGATGAGATCGAAGGTTAACATTCTCATCACTAGGTAGAATCAAGCTGCGCCCCTTACTTTCCCACACAAAACCTAAAGGCAGACGTTAGACAGTCACTCAAAGGGGCCCGAGACAAAGGAAGCATACTTTTCAAAAACCACCCCCAGAACATCCTCCACATCTCCGCTCTCGCCCTTTCCCGTAATCGACGCCAAGGCATCGGCAGCGTAACGCAAATGTTCCGCGGCTGTCACAATGTCCACTTCCATGGAGTTTGTTTCCTCAGAGCCAGTGACGGAGATAGAGGAGCGGGAAGGGGTGCTTTGCGCTAGGAAATCATCAAGGCTCTGCAGACATTTCTGTAGGTTGGAACTTTGTCGATGGGTCACGCCTAGGGAATCTTCCCAATAAGACCGGTCGTATTGGCCGTTTGCATCTCCTTCTACTCCAGACGGTGAGGCCATTTCTTCAAAGGTTGAGATCAGGCCCTGTAGGAATGCTGGCCAGGTGTTCAATGGGTTTGCGTCCTCAAGGCAGGAAATGCCAAAAATGCGCTTCGTGGGTACATCAGGGAAGAGCTGGCTGATTTGCTTCAATACCAGCTGGGATGGCGCCAGGCCAGGCTCTCCCTGGTCTGACGGTGGCAACCGGTCACACTTGTTGATAGCAACGACAATGTGTTTTCCCGCGCACACACATTCGTTGGCGGCATCCACAACGTCCGGCTCCACTGCAAGCCGATACGGCTCTCCGTCGAGCCCATCTTCGACAGAGATAACAACAACAACCACGTCGGATTCCAAAGCCCGCAAGCGGGCTCGCCGAATACCTTCCCTTTCAACGGCGCCTATCACGACGGAAACTTTGTTTCCAGACGGCCCGCGAGGCTCTGACCGGATCCCGGCCATATCACCCAGTTTGCAATACCAGCCTCCCAAGTCGATGCCAACGTCCACGATATCCCTGGTCGTACCTTCTTCCGTACTGACGATAGCGGCTTCCCGGCCAACAATTCTATTTAGAAGAGAGCTCTTGCCTGCATTTGGCGCTCCAAGCAGCGCGACTTTTATCCCATTCCGCATAAACTCGCCCTTGGACGCATTTTGAATATGCAGCGCAATCTGCCGACTAAGAACGCGCACCTGCGACGCAACAGATACAACCAGTTCGTCAGAAGACTCATCAAAGTGCTGGTCTTCCGAAAAGTCAATCAACGCTTCTAGCTCCCCGCGCGCATAAAGCAGCTGCTGCCGCCACTCTTCGTACCGTTTTGATAACGCATCGCTCGCGCCGCGCACTGCTAACCGCCGCTGCTGCTCTGTATCAGCTGTCAAGGTATCCCCAAGTGCTTCGATCTGTGGTAGGTCAAGCCGATTGTTCATAAACGCTCGCTGGGTGAATTCGCCTGGTTCTGCGTAGCGAACTACATGTGCGTCGCCATTGGTGCTTTCGATCGCGGTCAGAACGGAGCGAACAATCGCTGGACCGCCGTGGAGATGAAACTCCAGCACATCCTCCCCGGTGACAGTCTTTGGGCCTGGAAAGTATAGGACTAGGGCCCCGGCGTCTAAAACAGCTGCAAGGCTGGATAGGTCTTTGGCGGTGGGATCGTAGAGGGTACGCACGGCTGCTACACGGGGTCGCGGGATCGGCGCTTTAGGGCACAGAGCTTGGTAGATCTAATCAAGGTGAAGAAACTGTCAGCGAGGGAGTCCTTTGCGTATAATGCAACACAATCCCGCATACCAAGACACAGTGTGGTCCCGAGACTCGCACAACCGCAATTGCCGCTCGACCAGGAGCAGTGGAAAGCGCATAAATGGTAGATTCCCCCTCGCGGATCAATTGAGTCGGTGTCGACGCCGAGAAACGCCGATTTTGGGGTGGTGATGACCTGGTAAAATGCAAAACATGGCGGAACGGATGCACTCTACCCAGAGGTCGGCTCCATGGCGAGCGAACGGGGATAGCAACCCATCGCAAGTGACGAAAAGAAGAAGCCCGCATACGCGGATATATTCTAGATGCTGGCAACGTAGGGTAGAGCAGATTAGCACAATGTTGAGGTCGCTCGCTCCCAGACGAAAATGACCTCCTGCGGAGGAAAGTGGTCAAACTCCGCATCACGTGAGCTTATACTGCAACATTCAAGATGCAGTAGTAAGTAGGCTGCGAAAACGCATACGGTAGAATGTTTACAAGTAGAACCGAGAGGCAGATCAAAGTCGCTTCGCCACGCCAGCGTGCCGAGTATCAGAACTGTACACTCAATTCTTCACACCAGTATCACCAAACAGACCCGACAACCACAGTAGGTAGAAAGGTAATATGTACAAGGTTAATCGTCTCAAGAGATAGGTAGGAAATCGAGATATGGAATGGAAGGGTTCAGAATGCAGTGTATCGAAGAAGCATGTACTCTGGAAAAGAAGCGGTAGATATAAGAAACCAGCCATCGCAGGATGTATGCAAAGAGATAAAGGGAAGGGAGAAGGAAAAGATGATCATGATCATCAAACCGGGTCTAGTCACGCTCGCTAGTAAGGGACAAAACAGATGGGAAGAAATAGGGGATCAAACGAAAGGGTGGAGGTCGAGGAGGAGGTATTATACAATAACAGTTAAGGGGTGGGGTTTTCTCCGAGACAACATCAGTGGTAGTCTATCAAGCATTATATTAGGTGTGGAAGGGGGGATACTCTTGTTTTTCCCTTCACTTATCAAAGCCGCACAGCTAGCTTGATGAAGGCCGTTTATCATCGTCGTCGGGCATCTCATTAGAGGATAGCACGATGGTCGGAGGATTCGATGTCGGGTCTTGTCCAGTTGGAGAACTGGGAAGAGTCATATTATCTGATTCCGCAAACTCATCTTGAGGGGTCAAAGCTGGCTCTTGTACCGGCGATAAAGGAGTCGTATCGGTACTGTCTTTGCTTCCACTAGTTGCTCCATTGCGTCTTCTCAACCGACGCTTTCTTCGTTCTTCTTCGGCACTTTCTCGCCGTCTCCGCGTACGTTCTGGGTCAGAATTATCTCTCAGCCCCTGGAGCATGCTCGCCGCGCGGTCTGCCACGTCTTCACTTTCGGACACGTTTGGCGAACCTCCGGCTTCGGATTCCGGATGGGGAGGGCTCAAGAGGAGATCAGAAGACTCGGTGGCATTTGCGTCGCCAACGCCATGGTTATCTCCGTCTGTAGTGTTGTCTGCGCCCTCTGATGCAAAATCTGGCACCTTTTGCCCTGATGCAATACGGACTTGGTGGCGTTCCTTTAATCGTGCGCGGCGCCGACGGTCGCGCTGATCCTTGGCCTGAGGAGCAGCAGCACGTAACTTCTCCAATAGTGAATCCATGGCTCCGCTTGTGGCCGGCGACGCAGGAGAGTCGCTTGCACCCCCGCCGTTTGCAAGGCCTGCGTTGATCCGCTTGCGAGCCAGAGACGCCTCTGTGCGTCGTCTCGTTTCCTCCAGAGCCTGGTTCTTCTCTTTGGATTTCTGTGTAGTAGATGTTAGTCGAGTTTCTTTTCAAATAATAATATCTATAAAGAGATGAGGTGTGCGTGCTCACTTTCCACTCCTGCAAGAAAGCAGCGAGCTTTGCGAAAAAGTCACGCCGCGCCCCATCATCGGTGTTATCTTCACCGTAAAATACCATAATATCATCATACGACTTTACCATTTCGTCGAGATAGAGCTGCAGCTGCTCGGCTTTCCGTCTAGCATCCTTCATACTGCGCTGGGTGATTTGGCTGACACGATCTTGAGGGTGGAACTTTTTGGGGTCGCTGAGATTTCCAGCATCCAAGCTTGCCTGCACATTTTTGATATTGTCAATGTACTTTTTCGCATCCGTCCGCAGTTGGTCAACGTTGAGCTTTTGGAGGCCAATGACACCGCCAATCTCATCGACAAAATCTTCCCATTCGGGATACTGGTTTCGAACAATGCGCTCCACAAGATCGGCAAACGTGGTCTCGTTCTTGTCATCCTTGACCATACCAAGGCGGGCAAGAGAGCTCAGCTTGAATCCCTGGGCCTGCTTGTTGGCGTCGTTCATAAAGTTACCAATGTCCAAGATCAGGCCGAGAACGTTCATCAACGAGACAGAATCCCGCAGGGATTCGCTCACTCTCACGACCTCTTTGAGTTTTGCGGAGATGTGTTCATAGTCTGGTTCGAACGAACGGGTCAAAGCAAGCGCGCGCATTCTTGCCCTCCAGTAGTGGTTCAGCTCAAAGGCAGTGTAGAGATAAAGCTGATCTTCGCGGGTAAGCTCACTGGGATCCTGCTCTCGCTCAGAGGTTGCGGCGTCAGGACCAGTCCAGTCTTTGCTATACGGAGCCATGAGCTTCGACACGTTTTCAGGTATCGTGCACATTTCGTCTCGCTGCAGAAACTCCATGACGACCTGGTTGTCAAGGATTTCTGGATCGCAGTGGATGATCCTCCGGACAACCTCCTCCGCAGGGTACTGAGAAAACTTGGATAGCGCAATCTGAAAGTTCTTGGACAGGTCGTTGGAGATGAGTTGTTTCTTGTCTTTGCGCTGCTTGGCTGCAGCGCTGTTTCCAAAGATCTTGGTTTCCTTGGCCATGAATAGCCTCTCAACTTCGTCCAGTACTCCCTTCTTGGCCAGCTCAACGTACTTGTCTTCCTTTTCTTGCGGAGTAGGTGCGTGGGACGCCCAAACAGTGACTTGTGGGGTGTCAACCTTGTCCCAATGGAGAGCCTTGAGCTTCTTCTTTGGTCTAATGGACGACATGACAGGCAGGTGAGACGGAACATCTTGGGAAGCCAAATAGTTTGCTCTCCACCCACCAATGATTGTACCAGGTGGTGGAGGAGGTGGAGGGCCGCCAAAGCCACCAGGAGGCGGCGGAGGCGGCGGGGGCATTGCGCCAAGGCTACCAGGCGGGGGCGGAGGCGGAGGTGGTGGCGGAAATCCAGCACCTCCAGGTGGTGGAGGCGGAGGAGGAGGAGGTGGTGGAGGGGCTGACCCAGCAGCAAACCCTGGCGGTGGCGGTGGCGGCGGCGGCGGCGGAGCTGATCCAGCAGCAAACCCTGGCGGTGGTGGCGGAGGAGGTGGTGGAGGCGGCGGGGGAGGCGCAGGAACGGCGGCTTTTGCATCATCATCTCCTGCTTCTGTCTTGGTATTCTCGGCGGGCGGTTCTTCGACTTTGATAGCTGCCTCTCCCTCGAGTTGTTCAGCCTCGGACGGCTTGGTTTCGGTGGTGGCATCGTCTGCTTCAATCCTCGGGACCTTGCGGGCAATCTCCCCGAGAAGGCCAGTCGCTTGGGCTGGATTCATGCGCGGCCGGTGGTAGTCAACAAGACGTGCCTTTGCAATGAGCACATCGCCGCTTTCCTCTGAATCATTTTGGCCGCGCTGGTCAGTGTCTCCCATGTAGGTCCTGTTCCGGTAAACGGATCCCACGGGGTTCATGCTGAGATGTAGTCGTGTTTTCTCCTCGAAGTCGTCACTAGGCCCAGCATCGCCGTCCATCTGCTCACGCAGTTCCCGTAATCGGTCTGACGGGCCGTGCTGGCCCCAAACCTTACCCTCCAGTTTGAATTGTGTTTTGGTTCTCTCAAGCTGCTTCTCGAGTCGTTCGAGCAGTTTCTCCCGGTCCAGGATGCCGGGCAGTTGGGATGGGTCAACTTCCGCCTCTGGCAGATTACTCTTCTTGGCATTCGATGCGGCGATATCCTGGGCATCCCGAAGCATCAGGTAGAGCTCTCGAGTCTCTAGCTCGTTCCGTTGCAATTCCTGCGCGCGAAGCCTCTGTACATCAGCGAGCTCAGCTTTGACCATTTCATTCTGCCTGCTCTGAAGCTCGATGATCCCAGTCTGCTCCTCAATCTGCTTTTGCAACTTTCTGACCAATCCGTCCGCCCCAAGCTCGACTTGTGCCTTCATTTCATCCCGCTCAGCAATCGCGGCTTCTGCAATCTGTCGAGCTTCCAAAGATTCATCGTACGCTTGTCTAGCCTCTGCATCAGTATGAAGCCGATCTAACAAGCTCTGCACGGTAAATGTCAGTCCTTGTCGCAAGTCGAGATCCGGTAGCCTCCTGTCCATGGCCACATAGCTAAGCATGGCATCCACAAGTTGATACATCCGGAGACCGTCTTCCCCAGAGTTCTCGCGAATGAGAAGCAGATGTTGTAGAGCAGAGAGGAAGTAGTCGTGTGCCCTTGTTCCATTGATACGAGTTGCAATGGCATCCGTAATTTGAAGAGGATCGGTCATGTCCTTGACATCACCTTCGATACTATCCTTTGTACTACTGCTCTCGCGCTGAAGTAGGTCTTCGTAGTCAATAGCCTCGTTCTCCCGGAAATGCTCAATCTGCTTGTCGATAACCTCGTACTGGAAGCCCTCCATCTTTGAGAGGAGGCGCTTGATACCGCAGGATATGAACTGCGCTCGGATATGGCATCGCAGCTGCAAGTCGTTCTCGGGTGCATCCACCAGCATGTTGATCAGGATCATGGTCGAAACGGCATATTCCATCAGTAGATTCTCCATTCCAATTCCACCACTGCGGTACTCTTCGCTCGCACCCACCAGACTGCCCATTTTTCCACGGCCATCAATAGTGACCTCCACGATGCGCATCCAGGCATCGAACCGGCCAGTCTCACTTTGATGGTTTTTGACATGATCCATCGCCTGCAAGACCCTCTCATGGCCTTGCCCTTCAGCCCAATGACACAGAAATGTGAGAACCTCGCTGACAAGCTTCCTCGTGTTCAAGCGCGGAGACAGTAGAGAGCTGATAAGCGCCACAATGACTTGCTGGTGGTTGAGGGCATCATCCGCGCCATATTTGTTGTTCATCAATGCCTTGAGACACTTGACTATGTCATATTCGCGGTCTAGATCCTTGTCACCAGATGGCGGAGCAGGAACCGGGCCAGTAACCTTTTTACGGTTGATTTTTGCAAGAACGTTGGTCAAAGCTATTTGACCTTGTGCTTCAACAAAGGCTTTGACCCAGCTGATTGGCTGTGTTCGCAGGCTGACACTCAGACTAGCCAGTTGCTTTGAGGTTATTGTATCATCCATGACTTTTTTAACATACCACTCCGGGCTCCCTTCCTCGTCCGCTCGTTCAAGGATGCCAGCTGGGCCATCATATCCATGGGTTTGACGCGCATTCTGCTTACGCTTTTGCTCGCCTTGTAATTCTGTTAGTCGATCTTGGTGAACCAGCGTCCATTTTTTCGATGCCGGATACGCCATCATTTGCCGCCTGGCCTGCTCGGGAAGATTCTGCCAGCCTCGTTTCTGCATCAGCTCGAGAAACAATTGGTCCACAACACGATCGTCCCTCGGCCTCGTGAGATACTGTTCGGTATTCTGCGGCCTGGGTTGCGGTGATGGCCATGGTGAGGACTGGGCACCTGATCCACGGCCCGAGTTGATTGTTGGAAAGTAAGTGTTTCGGTCACCAGCATGCGCGGGAGTAATTGTGCGCGAAGAGCCTTCTGTCGAAAAGTAGCTGGAGCCTCTAGTATTTGATGAATGTGAAGAATGCACGCTAGCTTGGTCAATAGACATGCGAGAATTCGCAGACGAATCTATCGTAGATGACGAGTGATGAGTGAAGCCAGTATTAGCCGCAGAACTCCCCGGCCGTCCCCATTGCTGGTATTTAGCGCCCTTATCCCCTGAAGAGCTTGAGCTCATCGCCATACCAGATGCGTGGGGAGGCGGCCGGGGCCCCGTGGGGTGCGAATATTGTTGATTATCGCGCATGGCGTTTGGGTTCCACGCGGGGTACTGATGATAGTCACTTGCGCCCTTTGCCAAATGCCCCGGGGATGGCTCTTTTCGAGGAGAAGTATCGGCTTTGGAGAGGTAATCGACGGGAATAGGCGACTTGTTATCGGTTGACAGGCTGTCAAAAGGAATAGAGGTTATCACACCGGCGGACGAAGAGAGGTAGGAGGGATCTATGTCGTTGCCAAAGTCCACGGACTGGACTGAAGATCGCTTCGAGTATCGCGATGAACGAGAACCGGCAGCGCTTCCTGGAGGGGCTAGACTTTCCCAACTCCCATGGGCGTCGTACCGATCCTCCGCCGGCTTCTCCTTGTGCAACTTGCGTCCGAAAAACGATTTGCCAGCAGATGTTTGTCTCGATTTGTCAGAGGCGGATGTGGTGGTTGGCATCTTGACGTGCGTCGCAGAGGGGGTTCAAAGCGCAGCATGAGCCCGCAACTGCTGATAGAAATCAGAGGTCTTGTCAGTAGTCCTATCAGCCCAGGACACGGTAAGGGAGGCGTGGCATTCAATGGCGATACCGAGGAGCTGGAGCTGAGGTGATTTACTCCTGACTGATTTGCACTTGTCTCGCCGCTCCGCAATTAGAACGAGAGGGGGAAGGATAAGAGAGAGCGTCGCTTCCTCCTGTCCCAGACATTCGGGAAAGTTTTCGTAGTAGACGGTCGAGTCGAGATAGCCCTTGATAACCTGGTTAAGCAGCCGTAGCTCTCGCCCTCAACTTGTTAGCCGAACTCCTGGTCGATATGTCGCTGGGCGGAATTCTTTCTGTGTATAGGGGGCGGGCCAGAACATGCACAAGGGCGTGTAGTCACGTGTCATGTGCCGCCTGAGGTGTCCCTGGCCCGATAAGGTAGCGCCATTATCACGTGGCAGCCGTCAGCATTGTGAAAGTCCCAGAGAACGACCTCAATTGGCTCGCAAATATCTTGGAGGTGAACCCAGTTGGGGCTATGAAGGTTATTGGAGCCTGTAACATTGCAGTCTACATTGTTGCCTTGGCCTTCTAGCCAAGGGGGGGATATACCTTCCGAGCAAATTCGCGATGGGCTCCGCAGCCAGCCTCGCAAAGGTATGTATCAGTCAGGAACAAGATGCTGATGCCTTTCTTCTAACCGCTACAGACACTCTTCATCCCCGCCATAATCTCTTTGGCTCTCTACGTCCTGATTTCCTTCGTTATCGTCCCCTTCTTTCGGCGCTACCACCAACGATACTCGCAATACCTTCCACTCGAGACCATCACAGCACATACATCCTCGCTCTGGGAGCGGATCGCCGACGCCGTTATGCGCCGGTTCCTCCCCTCATCCTGGCATCAACAAGCTCACATTACGGATGCACAGGACAACATCAGTATCCTAGATGAGGAAGGGGAGATTATGGTTGGGATGCACATGGACTCGGCGCATCGAGAGGCGCTGGAGCAGCGGCGGTCCACAATTGCTGAGGATGAGGGGAGGCTCAGTCGGGAACTCGAGGAGGGATTTATGGATGATAGTGACGATGAGACGAGGCGAGATAATTGGAGGGGAGGATCAGGTCGTCATTGATGGTTCTTCTTACTCGCCATTGAGACGTTGAGGCTTTCCTCCCTGTTGCTAAATATCAATAGTATGGCACTTGTCATTTGGCGGTATGTCAATATGTATATTCTTTTGGGGCATCATCAGCGTCTTATCTATCTTTGTATCATATCATATTTCACTACCTCATTCCAAGCATGTGCTATAGCTTATTGTACACAGATTTTTGAACGGAATACGCTGGGCGACTCGAATATTGAAGTATTTATTTCAGGTATCATGACTAGGACTGAGAAATGTACCAACCCTCGACGGGTTACAAACCGGAAAAATGCGCCTTTAATAAAAAAAAAAAATCATTTTCATCATCTCATATCATGCGATCCGTTTATTTCTTGTTGCGCTGACCGTAGGCCTTGGTGACATAGTCACCGTCCTTGACGATCAGGTCTTCGGGCTTGTAGTCGTGACGGCCGGAGAAGTAGCTGTCCAGAATGGCCTTGGTACCGTTGGCGTAACGGATCTGGGCGTCGATGGAGGTACCGGACATGTGAGGAACAGTAGCGTTACCACCGCCCCAGGGGTGCTCGGCGTAGCGGAGCGGGTGGTCCTTGGGGGCGGGCTGGGGGAACCAGACGTCACCACCGTAGCCGCGGAGGTGGCCAGACTTGAGGGCCTCGGCAACGTCCTCCTTGACCACGATAGCACCACGGGCGGTGTTAACGAGCCAAGCACCTAAACAGTTAGTCTCGCATATCACTTCATCTCTATAGGTTCACTTACCAGGCTTCATTTTGGAGATGAGCTCCTTGTTGAACAGACCACGGGTCTTTTCGTGCAGAGGGCAGTTGATGGTGACAACATCACACTGGGCGACAAGGTCCTCGAGGCTCTCAACGCGGCGGGCACCAATCTCCTTCTCGACCTCGGCGCTCAGAGGCTGGTAGTCGTAGTACAGGAGCTCCTTGCAGTCAAAGGGCTTGAGACGGCGGAGCACACGCTCACCGATACGGCCAACACCGACTGTGCCGACAACCTTGTTCTCAAGGTCGTACTCGTTCTTGGCAACAGCAGCGACGTTCCAGTCACCGTTGCGGATCTGGTCGTGCGAAGGGACAAAGTTGCGGACCAGGAGGAGGATGGTCATGACAACATGCTCGGCGACGGAGACGACGTTGGAGCCAGTGACTTCGGCAACAGTGACACCACCATTAGTCTTGTTAGCAGCGTTCAGGTCGACGTGGTCCGATCCGATACCAGCAGTAACAGCGAGCTTGAGCTTCTTGGCCTTGGCCAGACGCTCAGCGGTAAGGTAACCGGGGTGGAAGCTGTAGATTGTTAGTCTAAAGCATTATACTATAGGTTTTGCTGCTCGCTACTCACGGAGTGGTGATGATGACTTCGGCGTCGACGAGTTCGCGGTCGAAAACAGAGTCCTCGCTGTCCTTGTCGGAGGTGGTCACCACGGTATGACCCTGATCCTCGAGCCACTTGCGGATACCCAGCTCATTCTCGGTGGTTCCGAGAAGACCAGGCTGTTGTTTGGCATGCTCGCCGCCCTAAATGTTACGGTCAACGCGTGCTGCCAGAGTAGTAGATGATTATCTGGGGAACCACATACGTCATAGAGGACCATAAGAACCTTACCCTGTAAGTTCGCAGAGGCAGTTAGCGTTCGTGCTCCAGGACCCCCATTTCCCAGAGCGGCGGCCCTGAAAGGACTGCCAGGAAGAGAAGCATTGGGTGAAAGAAGGGTAGAGACAGGCCGTCGTAGTTGACGGGTTAAAGAGCGGAGAAGTACCATTTTGAATAGATTTCAACAAGAAATAATAGCTGTTGAGAGAGTGATGAAGAAAATACGTCCTAGAGAGAGAGCAAGGTCAGCCAGCTGCCAGTGGTTTATATGGCTCGGCTCGGCCGGGCACATAGTAAGATCAAAACTCTAAAGGACAAGCACAGACGCGGGGGATGAGAATGTGGAGAATATGCATCATGGTGACAGCTGGTTGAGAAAAACGCTGGGCAGGGCAGACAGGGGACGACGAATCTGGGCCAGAGGGGGAGTCTCTTACCGATTGCGGATGATGAGAAGAAATGCTGTTTAGACGATGATGATGAGATAGAAGGGAAGCGTTGAGACACGGGGAATAGAACCCAATATATAGCCAGTATTGGTGAGCGATTTCGCAGCCTGCTTCCCCTCCTCCTCGCCGTCCATCCATCCATCCCTCCTCTTTCCATCCCGGGTATCCGTGAGCGGAGAGTGTAGGTCCATAGGTGGCCAGTTCCCTAGGGCGGAGTTCCAGTGGCCGATCGCATGGACAGCAAACATCCATCATGGATCTTGCGACACACTTCCCCCGGCCAACGGAGGGAATCCACGCCAGGGCTCGGGAAATTCGGTGGTCGCATTGGACCGTCTCCGCATGCGGTTACGTACAGTGAGGGGAAGCCGCCGCAGCGCCGCAAGCTCTGCCTCGACCGGGAGGATGTTTTGGCTTTGTTTAGCTAATGCCGGACAATATTACTAGCTTCTGCTGTGCTTCGCTCTCATCTAATTACCCGTGCTGAATGGCATGCCGCGGGCAGGGTTCAATCTGGCGTGGTCGCACTGCAGCAGCTTTTTTCCTGATTGGGCCTTTCCCCTCACGAGGGGTAGCTTTAGTGCGGGGCTGTCTGTCCGCCCCTCATCTCCTCACGAGTCCAGAAGTTTCAGGAATCAAGATTCTTACCTAGCATCGAATTTGGTAATAATATTGCTTGGGCTGACTGCGCGCCAATTCTTGGAGAGTGCTACTCGAGAGCTTGAAGGACTATGGCGCAGAAGTGTACTGATTGATCTACAGTAATAGCTACTAGATGATTTACTCGAAATTACAAAGTATATAAGTAGTAATGTCTACGAGACGCGATACGGAGCATTATCAGCCATCCGTACACTACAGTCTTCATCTAATAAGAACTCTGCGATTATACAAGGCAACGGAAGTCGTATTCAGGCAAATGTGCAAGGTAAAAGGCAAACTCCGCCCCATGAGCAACGTATGACGAAGTGAGAATGAGGGGTATGTAGAGACAGAACAATCGTGCCTATTATAAAAGACCGAGATTATGGAGACAAATACCGTCGGTCCAGGATTCTAGATGTTCACTTCCCGAGCTTGCGCCGTGATTTCGCCGGATTGCTCCCCTCCTTCTGCAAGTAACGCCTCATCGTCTCGCAAGGTTGCCTCACTCCCATCCTGGGTGAGGGGAAATACAGAATGCGAAATTCGGAGTCCCCACCACTCCTCATGCAGCGAGCGGGCAGCTCCATCGGAATCCTCATATCCGCAGTAGAACCACCAGCCGATGCATGCGAATGCGACGGAAAGGCTCTCCCAAGTCGCATCTACCCCAATTTCTGTTCAGAGGCCGAACTTTCCGAGAAAAACTACTGACAAGGCTTTGACACTGCACCTTTTCGCGGCAAATTTGTTTTACAAGGCGTTCTATCGAGATGCGATTTCTAATGTACATCGGTCAATATCTCGGCCAAAAGACGCAACCTCTTTCCCCCATTCTATTGCTTGCTTAGCTCACTGCGTAATAATCAAAAGACAATGTTCACCAATTTCCCGCCCTTGACTACGATGACTCTCCGGTGTTTCTCCCAATCGTTCTTTTCCCGCAGCCAAAGACGACCTTGTTCGGTTTCCAAAATGCGCGTGATGATATAGTCTTGCTGCTCTGTTACGCTGGACTCTGGGGTTGTTGGTGAAAGCATTCTTGGAATAGTGACCGTGAATCGCAGCTTCCCATTGATCTGAACCGCTACGACTTGTCCTCCGCGTGCCGATAGTACATCGGCCTGTTCTACGGTCAAAGGCGGCGCTGGCCACGGGCAGTTGAAAATCGACGTCTCATCCCGGTCACGGACAAGAGAAGAATGGAGTATCTCCCAACACTCGGATGACAATGACGGGGCGACGGGGGCCAAGAGGCGGAGGAGGGATGAAACAGTGAGATAAGAAATATGCGGCGAGGTAGGAGGTGAGGACAAGAGTGTGTTTGTTAGCTTTGTCAAGTCAGAAATGACAGTGTTGAGACCATAGGGGTTCGTTTCGATGCAGTTTGTGACGGAGCAGATAACACGATGAGTCGAGAGGATGGCTTCGGCATCATTGTCGCTCAAGCTCGGTAACAGCGGATCCGAAAGATCATCGGCTTGCTCAATTCTGTACGATGAAGAACTCAGGCTTTGCTCCGTGTCCATGACAAGCTTCCAGAGTCGAGCAAACCAGCGCTCCATGCCGACAATCTTGGACTCATCCCACTCCAGCACTTCGGAGACAGGGGCAGAGAATAGAACATGCGCACGAGTCGCATCAGCACCATACTTGGAAACACACGTTGTTGGATCCACGCCATTATGCTTGCTCTTTGACATTTTTTCAAACGATACATTCGGAGTGATCTGTGTCCCCTTGATGAGTGGCTTATCCGGCCCGTTGGAAAGGTCCACCTCTGAAGGCAGCAGGAACCGACCCGTAGAGGGCTCTGTATACGTTTTGCCGTGGACCATGCCCTGGGAGAGAAGGGTCTTGAACGGCTCTGCTGGCGCCGCTAGCGCACCGCTGTGGACGATCTCTGGGAAAAAATTGGATTGCGAGAGGAACTTGTAGATGAAACGGGCATAAAGAAGGTGCAGGATTGCATGTTCGACCCCACCAATGTAGACATCTACCGGCCGCGCCAGTGAAGGCGAGAATGGCTGCTGTTTATTGGCAGCGTCGAGGAACCGGAGATAGTACCATGAGGAATCCACAAAAGTGTCCATGGTGTCTGTATCCCGCTTCGCGGCCCCCCCGCAGCTCGGACACTTGCAATTTTTCCAGTCTTCAGAAGACTCGAGAGGGTTCCCACGTTTTCCCTTTAGCCAGTCACCCTGTAAGTCGGGTAGTTTGACCGGTAATTGATCTGCCGGAACTGGTACAGGACCGCAGTCGCCGCAATGGATGATTGGAATCGGGGCTCCCCAGTAACGTTGGCGGCTGATAAGCCAGTCCCTTAGTCTCCATTGCTCGACAAATTCGGCGCGACCAGTAGCCTTGAGATCAGCAGTGATCAACTTTCCGGCTTCGCGAGAATGGAGACCCTGGTATTTCCCACATTTCGTGGTAAGGAATCCTTCCTGTGTAAAAGGCTTGGCTTCGTTAATCGGAACATAGGCCGCATGTCGATCGCGATCGGAGACCGACTGCTGCTCCGCCTCCAGTATGACTGGTATTGAGTGCGGGTTCGCATTCACCTTGAAGAATGCAAAGTCTCTCGCATCGTGGCCGGGTACTCCCATCACGGCTCCCTCGCCGTAGTCACTGAGTACGTATGGTGCGACATAGACAGGTAACCGACGTGCGAGATGGGGGCTTTCTTTGTCGATACTGTTCAGAGGATTGACACAAAAATATTTTAGCTTGTATCCGACTTTGGAGTCGGGCGGCAACATGGCCGCCTCGGATAGAAAAGTCCGCAGCCCTTCGTCCTCCTTGGCCGCTTCTAGAACAATCGGATGGTCCAGAGAGAGCGCAATGTACTCGACTCCGTAAAGTGTATCTGGCCGCGTGGTAAAGACGTTGACATCAACATGCCTGCCATCGCTGCCCTCGTCAACAAGCGGAAACTTGATCTTGGCACCGTACGATTTGCCCAGCCAATTCCGCTGCATAGAGAGCACCCTCTCAGGCCAGCCACCAGAAAGCGAGTCAAGATCTTCCAACAGTTGCTCTTTGAACGCAGTAATGCGAAAGAACCATTGTTTGAGTAACTTTTTCTCAACCTTTGCTCCAGAACGCCAGGAGAACCCGTTAGCGTCGACCTGCTCATTCGCCAGTACCGTCTTATCAACCGGATCATAGTTTACCATCGCCTCTGCCTGGTACGCAAGGCCTTTTTCATACAGCATCAAGAATACCCGTTGGGTGTGTTTGTAAAACTCTGGTGCGCAAGTCGCAAGCTCCTATCCCAGCGCCGTTAGCACGAGATCAAGGACCACTCATTCAGAAGCATACCCGATCCCAGTCAAACGAAGTTGAGATACTCCGAAGCTGCTCCTTCATCCTCTTGATATTATCCGTCGTCCACCCCGCAGGATCAACCCCACGCTCAATCGCCGCATTTTCCGCTGGCAGACCAAAGGCATCCCAGCCCATAGGATGCAAAACTTCATGCCCGCGCATCCGATAAAATCGCGCCAGCACGTCAGATATCGTATATACCCGTAAATGACCCATATGCAGCGTCCCGGACGGGTACGGAAACATTGAGAGGATATATGACTTGGGCTTCTCTTGTCCTCGGGCTGCGGGCTCGCTCCCACTGGAAGCGGCGGCACGTTTGGTCTTTGCTTCTTCTTGCCATTTTGCTTGCCATTTCTTGTCAAGTGCTACCAGGTCGAGTTTTCGATGTTGCGAACTCGCGGTTGCGGTTGCGGTTGCGAGGGCGCGATATGTGTGGTTCGGAGGTGATCGCGGAGGTAGTCGGTATGTTCCTGCGGCTCGGCAGCCAAAGGCAGCCCCCGGAGGGCTCAATCGGAGGCGGCAAAGTGCTTGCATATTGGGCAATAAACCATAGCGTCGTGTATAGCTAGGATTAAGCCATTTGCGCGTGTGTGAGAATGAAAATGACGCTTCATCCGCCGATGGTAGCTATGTTAAAGTTCAACAAAATAGCTTAGTCCCGATAGGGTTTAGTTGCATGGCTGCTAGTACTCCGGAGTACAGTATGATAACTTGTGAAGCTTTCCCCATGCCAGACCACAGCTTGCTCTGTGGCTGATAAAGTATGGAAACTAGTATCCCGATTCAGCGAGTTTATGGATTAGATTATATACAGATGGTTTCTTTCTGGAGTATAGTGGTGAGAATGGCGTCGAAGGTGGTCCCATTTCAGTTCGGAGTGAGCCAGCCAGAACTATATATTTTCTGTCTATAGCCTCTCACTCAACACGTCTTGTGGATATCGTACACTTTACAACAAAACCCTCGCTTGCTAGTTGCGCCTCTAGCTTGCTAACTTTGCGCGCTATAACCTCAAAATATCACCATCTTGATCTATCCCACCTCTGAAGTGATCCGACACCACCTTGCCTTTCAGGATGGTTTCCTCAACTATACCCTCAACATGCTTAGGCTCGACCCGTCCATACCAAATCCCCTTGCCGGCCAGCGGATGGGGCGCGGACGAGTCCTCGTAATTCATACCCTTGGGGATATATATAATTACGTTTCCGGCGTATTTGTGCCCGCCAATATGGCTGATCAAACCAATATGGGCACGTTCTGGGCTGTCAAAATTGCTACTGGCGCTTGCATCGGCTGGCGCGAATATCCCTTTGCTCCCCAGCACCTTGCGGAACTGCTCCTCAAGTACTGGCGCCATCACCCCGCATCGCATATCTCGGCCGCCGTGGCCACATATCAGGATCACGGGGGAGTGTTTTAGCTCTACGGCATCGGTGAATCTGGATGCCAAGTCCGGTTTTCGGAGAAGGTCACTGTGTCGCGGCTCTGGAAGGGTTTCCGTCATTGGACTGAGCTTCGTGGGCAAAAGGTACGCTCGTACAAAGGTTGACAAGTCGGTGCTGGTCTCAGGCGAACCGGAGATATGAGTGGGAATTGATGGGAAATATTTGAAGCTCGGAAAAAGGAAGGCTGATGCGGTGCCCGCGGAGGATGATGAAGTGGGGGACTGGGATAAGGAGGAATTCGTAATCATAACGTTGTTGAAGGGCTAACCGAAGCAAACGAGGTCAGTCAAACGATGTTTAATCGAAACTGGAAATGTGCCTTACGTCTGCATAAGGGCCACCGCGTCCCAACAGTCTCTTCAGCCCTCTCACTAGGCCGCCCCAGCTCTGATCTGGGCCATCATCCTCAATGCGACTCGTCCAGTCTCTTTGCCCCGTGCAGACGACTATTTGTTGAGCGTATGCCGCCATCGTTCCGCTCAGCGGGTGGTCATGGTCAAGTGGCAGACCGTCGGGCATAGAGGGCGTCGCAGGACATGAACATTTGGGGTCCGGACACGTTTTGGTCACCGGAAACGGCGAAGGGATTTCTATAGGTATACGGCGTTGGCTCAAAAGACAATGGGAGCTCGATAAACTTCGAAAGATGGCTCTTGATCTCGGTAATTGGATGGCGGGCGACCGCCAGCCGATTGGTCGAATATTCATCGCAAAGAATGAATATACTTGTAGTTTAGAGGAGGGTGGCGGGTTTGGGAGTGAGAACTCCTAAATTATGTGAATGTGTAAAATTGACGTAGGGACAATACTCTTGTTCCCCGAAGTCTCCGAGGTCCATTCGGAGATAAGAGCTAGGCGGCCGACAAGCTTGTCGATCAATCATTCTAATCCGCAAATTATCTCCGGACTAAGTAACCACTTGGGACTACGGGATAAGTAAGACAGAGCAGCATTAAAACCACTTTATTGGGGGTATATACGATAGATGGTGCGCTCTGCTATCATAGTCTTGCGTAACCAAGGCTTCCTCCATAAATACCCAGAAATCCATCACAACGATCCTGAATGATTACCCCGAAGGTGCTCACATATTTAGTACTTGGTGGAGCCCGTGAACTCGACCAATGCATGCAAAGACTCTGTCAACGGCCACAGGCCATAGTAGAAACCAATCGCCCCGCCGACGAGAAGGGCGTAATAAGCGACGCTCCATCCTATACTGAGCTCGCCATAGGTGTACACTATGCTCCGGTCAGAGTCCTCTTTTCCCCTGTTGAGGGTTGGGCCAATGTGAACGACGGCCTCGACCCTTCCCCAAAGACGAGGAAGCCCACACCAGTTACAAAATGTATGAATGAGGATGACAGCGAGGAGAGAGCCTGTGCGAAGATACACAAACGTCGCATACCAACCAAAAATGGTGGTAAATCCGAATTGGAAGATAGATCGAAGCGCTGCAGCGAGGATTGGTGTATCCGGATGGGTTAGTCGAAACTCGTAGAAATGATGCACGTGTGCTACCCCGAAATACAAGGGAGCAATAAAGACAATTCGCCCAGGGTCGACCTTGGCAAGAAGGTGAAGGGGAATTATGGCTGATCGGAACATGATCTCCTCGGTAACCGGGCCCTGATTGATCAGATTGATTTTTTTCGGTCAGGTAGTCGACTGGCTTACAGCGATATAGTTCCTCCATCCAATCCACCCGCCGAGGGTTTCAGAGATTCGAGCCCCCCTGAGCCAATATCTCCACTCGCCCTCGGCAACTCCGCGCTCGAAAAGGGGTCCTGTAAAGAGGATGGCCGTTAAAGTGAGGCTACGTACGACGTCGATTAAGCTGAGGGGCCACCATCCCGTGAGCTTGAGGGCATCGGCAATGGTGGCGTTGTCTTTGGCAACAATGAGCCAAAGCACAGCCAAGGTACATATGATGCAGGACAGTGTGACGGCCCTAATTCTGGCCCGGATTACCGACGGCGCATCGCGACTAAGAGTAGCAGATGGCCGGGTCGCCGGTGATACATAGAATGGCAGCACATAAATTATTGTCAAGCAGACCTGACGAGTTCATCAGCACTGGCTCGACGGCAGAGAGAGAGAGAGAGAGAGAGAGAGAGAGAGAACTGATGAAGGGGCCAAGACTCTTCCCCTTTCTCGAAGTTCGAGTGAATGCTCTTTTTATAGAAGCGCTGAGCACGCTCAGACCAAGAGAACATACCGATATGCAAGCGGCTGCCTGGGCCGAGATAGCCGGCTCATCTGAGCTGGCAGTAAGAAAACGTCCCAACAGAAAGATATGGAAGAACTAACCATCTTGTTTTGAGTAGAAGCTCTTGAGGCGGGCGAGGAGGCTGACCGGGGCCATTATCCGTGTTCACGAAATAGTTTCGTGTCTCGGCAGTGTAAAGGGTTGAGCTCAAGATGAGAGAGATCGATGTTGAAATGATGGCTAGTTACTGGAAAGAATATCCCACTCGAAATAGAGGGACACAGCTATTGATGTAGGCTCCCAATGGCGTCAATGGCAAGGACAGCGACAAAAGCATCTCTTGATATTGTCAAGGTGAAAAGCAGAACAAAGGACGCGCAGACGTGGGCCTGAGGCAAAAAGGCACCAATGACCGCCCATGGCTGTCTCAATTTCCACCACAACTCCAGGCAGCCAGAGCGTAATATTGGAGAGGTCTTTCAATGGCAGAAGATGGAGATTATCTTCAATTCAACTGCCACTGTAACAATAAAACGATGATAGTGGTTGTTGGTGAAGACGATGTCCAGTGAGCGAGGCAAGGTTCGATCTTGAAGCAGCACACCATTTGAGTCCCTCGTTCTTTCCCTCTCAGTATCTACGTTCTACGTTGTACTAGTCATGCTCTAAGCCTGTCATTTTCGCCATCCTTTCCTCCAGAAGCCATCATATATAATTTGGTTGATCCCTCCTTTTGCGCCCATCTTCCACCCGAAAGCACATCGTTCTCCTTCTTGGGAGACAGAGTCGGATGTGTCACTGATGAGGCACTTCTCACTCCACTGTCGATGAGTTGGCAAACCTAGGGTGATCCTTCTGCATCGTGATGGCTTTTCAATGGTTGGGCCTGCAGATATTCTCAGCTTTAAACGTTCGCTCCTCTGACGCCAGGCTGTTATTGGATCGTCAGGGACAATTTCCGTTCTTTCATGCCAATAATGAGGCCTTCGAGAATTCAAGTCCGTTGTTAGCGTCCCTCAGCCACCATGGGTGGGCCGAGTCTGGTTCTCTTGACTCCACAGTTGCGACTTGTCACCTCACCTTAATTGGCAACCTCGTGGGATTTTGCTCGCCCGAGACCGGCTTCGGCCATGGGGAATGTGATGAGGTATATTATCCGGCATAAAAAGTGGGATGGACTGGCCTTCGTGGATTGCTATTCCTCCAACACAGAGTCACTTATGCAAGCCGCATGTACGACCGAGGGCTACTCCGTACCTTGCATGGCCGCCCTCTTCTTCTCCTTTCCACCCATCCGCTCAACTTGGAATTGTGAAAGCAGCGAGGAATTTGAGTCAGGAGACGAGTTGGATTTGTGCTCTCCAAAGGCTTCCTGTGCTTCTTCTGTCTGAGATGACGCGACTAGCGGCAAGGCAAATGAACTCAAGTTCGTCATGTGTGTTTCATCTTGAAGCCTTTATTTTCACGGCTCGGGGCAACCGGGAACCGAGATGATACATAGATATTATTATCCTAGACACGGACGGTCTTAGTCTTCGATCGCGGATGACGAAGACAAATACCAGCGCAAATGCAACCGGAGCCACACACCCTTTGGGCAAAATAATGAGAGGTGGATGTCTTGCTAAAATAAGCGGCGCGGTTCCTTTTCCCTGCCTTATCCGCCAATCGCGCAGGTTCAACGTGCTCCAGCCTCGCTCCAGGCCATCTGGTGCATGCCCCTGGGTCCGTTCGAGTCTAGCTTCCCTGCTGCTCACCGCCGCTGGGTAACTCAATTCCTGGGCTGAAGGGGGAAAGGTTCTTGAATACATAATTGCGGGTGCGTCTCGCTGTTTCAGGTTGTGGTCCCTTTGCCCTCAGCCCTTCCAGTCGTTCTGTCGTTTGTCGCTCCTTTAGAAACAGTTCCAGTGGTTCTCCAGCTCTCCGGTTAGACGCTCTTTTACCGTTCTTGCAATCATTCTCTTCGGCTGTCGCTTGTACATCGCCAATATTCCTGTCGTTCCCTCGGTCGGAAATACGCTCCTTTTATCAAATAACCGCTGGACATCGTCGCCGTTCTTTTCCCGTCGTTTTTGTGTCGAGGCATTCCTGGTTGCGTCAAGAATTTTCTATATACCACAACAAAACATCAACAGCCGCCACCGTGCTGATCGTTTCATCGACCGGCTATACTCGCTATCAGTCGTCTTTCTAATTCGCTTCTCCATCGCGCAGTCGTTCGCCTGTTCTACCCTGGCCGTTTTCATTTCTTATTATATCACCTCTAATCAATAATCTTGTGGAGGCTTTCAATTCCTTTCTTTCTATACTTTGAGCCCTTTTTTGAGCCTGCCGCTCTAAGTGTCGCATTCGTGTTTACTGATAATGAACTAATCGTCATCTCGACAAGATGCGTTCGACCAATTCCTCTCCCCAGAGGAGAGCTCTTCACGAACGCACTCCATCCCATACGAACTCTTGCTCTCCGCCCGCGTCCCTCCGAGCTGTCAGCGACAAGCACCCTGGCCAGGAAGAGCGCCATGTGTATACAGCTACTCCTTACCCGACGAAACCCGAGCAAATTCTCCCACCTCGACCTGGAAAAGGCCATGAGTTTGTCCCAGATTCTCGATTTCATGTCGACGAAGGGCCGAGCGCATCGACAGGGACATATTCCACCGACATCAGTCACCTTATGGATAGCAGTTTGATTGATCAATCAAGTGCTGATCCATGGGACCTCTCGTCAACATTTGATGCTGCAAACACCCCACCGCAATTATGGGAGGACGACCCTGACTCAAGCAAGTCTTCATTGCCACAAACAGTTCCCCTAGGTCGCGAAAGAATAGAAAACGATGGTTCCCCCGCTACGTATTCGGACGAGGAATCTACGCTACCACAAATCGCACCTACTACTGTCAAGACTGTTCCTCCAGAGTCAGTTTCTCGCCAACCGTCTGGTGCAGGGAATGCTTCTTCAAGCCATTCGAGCCCTAATTTCGTCCCCATCGGGCCACCTTCAAGCCCAAACTACGTGGCCCTGGACAATTCGAGCCTCAATTTCGTTCGTATTGGCGCATCCTCAAACCAGGATTCCGCTTCGCGCTCCAATTCGTTGTCCTCGCTAAATTCCCTGGGAACGGTCATCCGATATGCAGGTGCTGGGCCCTGGACACATGGCTCATCATCTGAGCTAGGAGGAGCCTCCCGCTCTCATTCGTTTCGTTCTAGCCCCCCTTACCAGGTCCCGTCAGTGGGATCTCGGCCAAGCTTCAGGAGCCATTCCCGTTCTGCAACTTCGTCATCAGGTAGTGCTGCCCCCCGTGCTGATATTCAAGCCGGAGTTGTGGATAGCGGTGTGTTCATCCAATACCCGACTATCAGGGCACCTTCCTCATCTGGATCAAGAGTGGACAACGTGTCACAGTTGGCAGGCTCGTCCGAGGAGGATAATAATCTACCTGGCCCTTCTGGTGATTATTCTTCTGACCGGTTTCGCTCTCATCTGTCCACAGTTACTTCCCGATGGTCAGCCGAAGTCGACTCTAGCTTCCCTTCTCCCACGGATCATCGTCATTCTGGTGGGGAGATGTCTGAAGAGCTCACCCCACCTCCTACGGCCATGACTCGCCGGAGACTTACGTCGTCCTCTGTATGGCTGATAAACGAATCGGAGGATGACGAATTCTTGGACAGTGTGGCCAGCTTGCCTCCCCGCCCGACCAACCCAGGGGTTCCGAACAGCCAGACTTCAAGCTCAAGGAGCAGCAGCACGCGAAGCAACAACAAGCGACCTGGTACGAGTTCGAGCTTTGTGGCAAACTATCTCCCCACATGGGCTCGAATGTATTACACCTCCGAAGACCCGGCCGGTAATTCTACCATTTCCCTGGTGGAAGGTACTACCCGGCCGCCATCGGCGCGGCCCGTCACATCCAACTCTACTGTCATTCAGCGCTTTGCCAGCGTGGTGAGTCGAGCTAGAACCTCGTCCAATGCAACGTCCAATGTAACCTCGTCCAACGTGACTGAGCCTCCCTCGGATCTTCGAGATCCTCGCAACCACTGGGTGAAGGCTCCCGAGTCTTCTGTCACGAGGTCTGGATCATCCCTCCATCGGCTGCGACACAGCTGGTCGCCACACCTTTATCCAGATAGGCGAGTCGTTGCTCCCAAATCAAGTGTTTGGCGTGCTCCGTCTTTGGACTCGAGGACTGAACCAATTCTTGGACGGCGGAATATTCAAGTCTGGTCCTTTTGTTTGGGCTTCATTTGTCCCCTCAGTAAGCAAAAACCCGTTTCTCCCCCCTTTTTTGCCTGGTTCTGACAGCATATGTCTTTTTGTACAGCATGGTTTATCGCGTCTTTCCTCCCTCTGCCGAGAAAACCGGAAATGATGATGGAGGAAAACCGTGGACCCGAGCTCGAGGCCACCCTCAAGATGCGACTTTATGATCTTGAACGTAGACGATACCTGAACGCTCGGTGGTGGAGAAACCTCAATCGATGGATGAACCCCTTGGGGTTGGTGATCATTACTATCATTGTAAGTTCAAGTTCGACTGGCTCATGCTATCGGTTGACTAACGTTGGTCTAGATCACACTAGCTGTTGTGGGAACTACAGTGGGCTTCTAGAAAGCACATTTGTCCCAAGCCACTACTCACGCTTCAACCTATTACCTTTCCATTCTTCCCGCAGGCATGCCTGGGCCAGTTTCTTCTGGTCGAACCGATCTATCCTTTATCTCTGCGCAAGTCGGTTCGCTTATCTGCACTAACACCTCCCTCGCTTCTCCCTCTCGATCTTCGCCAACCTACTCTACTTCTTCCTTCTCGCTCCCCTTCTCTCACCCTCTTGCTTCTCTTTTCGCGCCAAAATACTCGATACGACTACACGACGTGATGCACATAATGTTTTATATACTCATTCTTTCCAAGCCCGGCGTTGTTCTTACTTCTGCTGACTCTTCCACCACTTTATTAGCGATGGAAGCAATCACCAACCGTGGAGTCAAGGGTAATTGTTCTTCTTTATTGCGGGTTCTCATGACAAGCCACTGTCTTATATACATGTTTTCTTTTTCTTCACCGGCTCTGTCACTGGCTGCCATTTTTTTCAGCCGATTTCTTTTTATTCTACAACCACATACATATGTACTGATGTATAAACATTTGGGACTGGACTGGATTGGGTTTGTGGATATTATATTTAGATATACTTCTTGACTTCAATGCATAGTGGTTTGCTGAAATAGCCTATATCCAGACTTGGAGTGATTCAGATTGATCGTTAGACTTGCGATATAAATTTAATCATTAACATTACCTTTTTCAAGATGATATTATACAGAAGAGAGCAATTGCCGGGTTGGATGAAACAACGTACTGAATCACCCCGTACAAAACAGCAATGAACATGCATATCATGCCCGTAACAGTCTATAGAGGAAGATTATGATTATCAAGGATTTCGCCTGGTCTAGCCGGCTAGAGTTGCGCACCAGGAGCAAATATAGTATATAAAACGGACCATCTGCCGCCAATCCTTGTCGGAAGGTAGCTGATAAACACCAGGCTTAGCCAATGGTACGACCGATCTTGCCCTCAATAGCAGCCTTGAGCTCCTCGCCTGTCGGCATGGTAACCATGCTGCCTCGCCTGCGCCGCGATTCAATCTCGGACTTGATCTCCTGCACTGCCTCGTCGAACTCTTTGATCGCATCATTTGGCAGACCAAGTGTTGGCTCGTGGAGACTGTCGGTGCTGGTTGAGCGGACGACGTTTGGTCGGCCGCGGGCTTTGAGCTTCTTGACGAGAATGCCCTTTGCCGGCGAAGAGAAGAAAACGAGGGCCCCAAGAACGAAAATGACGCCGTAGTAGTAAACGCTCTGCCATACGTATGTCGACTCGGTGAACGAGAGGAAGATAAACGGCATCACAACGAATGACATGACTGTTTGAGTCACAAACCAGCTAGCAAAGTCATAGTAGCGCTTGTAGGGGCCGTTGGTGCTGCCATCCGGAGAAAGAAAAAAGGGCCGAACATGGCGTCGAAAATCTAAACAGTCAGCAAACACGGAAAAGAAAAGAACACTCGAAGAAGCACCAGGAGTCTACATACTCTTGGCAACGGTTTGAACAAGAGACCCTAGAACAAATGTCAAATAATATCCGGGGTAGAAGCCATGCCAAAAGGCGCTGGTTGTGAATGTAGCTAGACTGGCGCGGAATCCAGGCTTCTTCCCCTTGGGAGTCACTCGCAGATAAACGTAGTTTCGTAGCCAGTGGTTGGTGTTCTTGTTCCAGTTACCCAGATAGGCATGGGAGTTCTGCGCGGTCTCTAGCTTCCAAGCGTCAATATTCTCCAAGCGGTTCCAAAACACTTTTCCTGTCTTGGGATCAAAGCCATTGTAACCAATTCCGGAGAGAATGCACGCGCCTTCGGCCAAAGACCAAACACCGTAATATTTGGTGCGAGTCGCAAACCCAAGCGCATACAGACTCCAGACTCGCCGAATCAAGGAGTACTCTAAGAAACCGGAATTCAGAACCGCGTCCTTGTTGTAAACCGAGCCGAGCTGTAAAAACGCCACAATCCATGCCAGGCCTACCACGGCTTTCTTGGCAGCAGGTGTTCCACTACGAGGGATCTTGCGCTTCTTTCGGGTCGGCGGCACCTTGGATGGGTCAGTGCCTGGAGGCACCTCGAAGAGCGTTGTGTCAATCCACCGGCGGTAAGCGACGTAGTCAAATGCGGGACCACCAAAAAGAGCAGGAAAGAACAGCACGTATCCCGCATAATCGAGTAGCGAGGGAAAGGTGGTAATGGCAGCATATTTTTGAGGATCCGAGAGCTGGTCTTGGGGCAATCGGCCGTCATGCACGTTCCAGCAAAAAGCGGAGAGCTTCATTACGAGCACCATCTGAGCTCCCGTGATATCGATTGCCCCGGGGTCATTCACAATCTGTCGGTAGATGTGATTGATTGACATATGACCCATCAGGAAGATAAAGCCAATCCAAGGCATCATCGAGCCATCGATATAGTATGCAATGGCGTAGATACCCGCAGAGCTGTACAGGATTGTGCGGAGACCGTCCCACAAGTCAAAGAGGCCGACAAGGTAGAAGAGCGATACGGCAATGGTGAACGCATTTTTCTTCCAGGGTTGAGCATCTGGAATCCGTTTCAGCAGCGCTGCCAAAGGGAACGAGAGAAGGAAAGAGGCAATGAGCTTGACTATATGAAACCCCGCACGTTAGCTGAAACAAGTCAAAGTGAGGAATAGCAAGATGGGAGGGACCTACGCTCATCGACGGAAGCTCCAGTAATCCTAGCAGGAATGCCAAACACTAAGAAGAAGCAAAAGTAACGTTAGTCGAGTCGATCGGAAGCTTTCAAGCTCATAGCTTCACACCCCCAGGACCTGCTAGGAGATCAAAAAAAAAAAAAGAGATATCTCACGATAATCGATGCCTGGAAGCATAGTAGCGGTACCCAGTTGGGAAAGTTATTATAGAAGAACGAGCAGCATGAGAGAGGAGAGGGGAAGGAACCGAGGAAAGGGAAGACTTGGGCTCAAGAATGCTTGTTGAGTTGTTGAGTTGGAAAACCAATGACGGAATCACAAGGCGGATCATCAGATCTGGACGCTTGGCACAACACTCTCACTCCCACCTCTCGGCCATTCAACGCGATTTGCTCTCTGCATAGATTTACTCCGCCTTCCTTCCTCATGACTCGCCTGTGATCCCGTTTACTCCCGTCACCTTTTTCCTCGCATCCCCGCCAGTCAGCCCCTTGTCCCGCACCATGGACGTCGTCGCCGCGGTATCTGGCTACATCTCCAAGATGGTCACCGCTGGTGATCCATCGGCATCTGGGTCTTCTACTACAAAGATGAAGATCTTACTTCTTGATAGTGAGACAGTGGGACACTCGCGACTCCTCCGCTGCCAAGGCCCAGACAAGCTGAGAGCTGACAATAGGATCAAACTAGGTACCAATCGTGTCGACCGCAATCACCCAATCCGCCCTGCTGAATCACGAAGTATACTTGATTGATCGATTGGACAACGCCGCTCGTGAACGAATGCGGCATTTACGCTGTCTCTGCTTCGTGCGACCTTCTCCGACCTCCATCCAGCTCCTCATTGATGAACTCCGCGAACCAAAGTATGGGGAATACTACATCTACCTTAGCAACATCATCCGCAAATCCTCCCTCGAGCGCCTAGCCGAGGCCGACGTACACGAGGTGGTGCGCGTCGTACAGGAACATTTTGCTGACTTTCTCGTTATCAACCCGGACCTCTGTTCCCTAAATTTGGGTCATCCGAACCAGCGCCTATGGGCCAATTCGCCAGATGTGTGGAATGCGGACGCTTTGCAGAGGACAACGGAGGGTGTAATCGCAACATTGCTTGCACTCAAGAAGAATCCTTTGATTCGATATGAGAAGAATAGCTTACTGGCAAAGAAGTTGGCGACAGAGGTTCGCTATCAGCTGACGCAGGAAGAGCAACTCTTCAATTTCCGCAAGACCGACACTCCACCAATTCTACTAATTCTTGACCGTCGCGACGACCCTATTACACCTCTTCTTACACAATGGACGTATCAGGCTATGGTCCATGAATTGATGGGTATACATAATGGGCGTGTTGACCTACGAGACGTACCCGAAATCCGTCCAGAGCTGCGGGAGATTGTTCTTTCACAAGACCAGGATCCCTTTTTCAAGAAAAATATGTACCAGAATTTCGGTGATTTGGGGCAAAACATCAAAGAATACGTGGAGCAGTATCAGGTCAAGACCAAGAATACAATGAACATCGAGTCCATCGCCGATATGAAGCGCTTTGTGGAAGACTACCCCGAGTTCCGCAAACTCTCCGGCAACGTGAGCAAACATGTAACGTTGGTCGGAGAACTTAGCCGACGAGTCGGGGAGGATACATTGCTCGATGTGAGCGAGTTGGAGCAGAGCTTGGCCTGCAACGACAATCATAACAATGACTTGAAGGTATGAATGCACCCGAGCATCTTCTTTCTTTTATACTTTTCGAGGGATAATATTTGGTTACAAAGCTAACAACGCCCTGCAGAATCTACAAAGAGTTATCCAAATACCAAATGTACCTGCAGAGAGCAAGCTGCGATTGGTGACTCTATATGCTATCAGATATGAGAAGCAGCCGTCGAATGCTCTTCCAGTACTCCTCGACCTACTCGTGACTGCGGGGAATGTCCCCTCGCATCGGGTCAACATCATTCCCAAAGTACTTGCCTACCACCACTCCCTTCAGGCTCCACCTATTGCCGGCGGCTTCTCAGATCTCTTTGAGTCCACTTCGCTCTTCTCCGGTGCTCGCGACAGGTTCAAAGGCCTGAAAGGGGTGGAGAATGTTTACACGCAGCATTCCCCTCGGCTGGAGGCGACTCTTCAAAACCTGATCAAAGGCAAACTGAAGGAACTTCAGTATCCGTTCCTGGAGGGCGGAGGCCACATTCGTGATAAACCGCAGGATATCATCATCTTCATGGTGGGCGGAACCACGTATGAGGAAGCGAAGATGGTAGCCCAGGTCAACGCCAGCTCACCGGGAGTACGGGTGGTTCTGGCCGCCACAAGTGTCCATAACAGTAAAAGCTTCTTAGAGGAAGTTGATGATGCTGTCAGTGGATGGCCCGATCCTGCGCCCTCGACTGCTGCTGGACGGCTTCGGAGGGAACTCGGACGATAGATTCACTTATGTAGCCTGATGCGCGTTTTTCTTGGCGAATGGGCGTTCTTTGTGGCTGCATTTGGTAGCGTTATGCATATCTCAGGGTGGACTCTTATAATGAATGGTAATAGTTTATGTTGAACTGTTAGTTGCGCACCGAGTGAGCAAGCTAAAGGTGCAGCGAGGGTAGCAAGCATTAGACCATACCCTAGGTAGGAGAGTAGTGAGTACCTTATGTACTAGTAGTTTGCTGAGACCCCGGATTTTCCAGATGCGGAGATCCTGGGATTCAAGTTGCACGCCTTCGGTTTTGATATCCCTCTCACAATTAACACACATTCTCTAAAACACTCTTCATACCTCATGGAGCTCCAAAATTCTCCTACAAGGGCGTCAACAGCCCTGTCGCCTACTGCGACAATTCATAACCAAGAACCAAAGCTCCAACTCCCATCCACGACCGACCCTCCAGGGCCTCAGAACCCGCCGAAACCCCTCGTCTGGCTGGTAGATGCACTTGCCCCAAATCCTCCGCGAATCCTTTTCTAACCTAAAATATCTTCGCGATCCAGATCTTCGGTGCAACAGGCCACATGGGTCGCTCACTCGTCAAAACCGCCCTGTCTCGCGACGACCTGGTGGCAGCCGTCGGCCGCACCTTCGAAACAAGTCCACAAGCCATGCAAAAGCTCGAGGCCGAGCACGAAAACTGCCTGGGACTGCTCTGCGATGTGCGCGCTCGCGAAACGGTTCAACAAGTCATTGACCGCACAATCGAGCGCTTCGGGCGCATCGACATCATCGCCAACTGCGCCGGCTACGGCGTCATTGGCTCTTGCGAGGACCAGGACGAGTACGACATCCGCGACCAGTTCGAGACGAATTTTACGGGGACGCTGAATATGATTCAACTCTCGCTGCCACATTTCCGCGAGCGTCGGTCAGGGCGATATCTCATTTTCAGTTCGACCTCTGGCGCACTGGGTGTTCCGGGGTTGGGTCCGTATTGTGCCTCAAAATATGCCGTCGAGGGTCTGATGGAGAGCATGCTCTACGAAGTCGACAGCTTCAACATCAAGACCACCCTCGTGGAACCAGGCCACATGCGTCGTGACGACGTCGGTGATCTCGTCTCTGCGGAGCCCTTCCCGAGCGCCGATAGCGTGCATAACCTGTCCTCTCCGCTACCGCTATATGGCCACTTCCTCGTCAAGCCACCAAGCGAACCGTACAATACGCCAACGGCTCCTGCAGCGCATGCGAAGCGCATGCTGATGTGGTTAGGCGACAAGCAGCCCGCTAGCGCGGTCAAGGCGGCGCATTTAGTCTGGCAGCTGGGTCATTGCTCGTATCCGCCGCTGAGGCTTATCTTAGGGACGTATGCCGTGGAGAGCATTCGAGATCGGCTCAAGTGTATCATTGAGGAGATCGAGGATTGGAAGTACCTTAGTTTTCCGACAGGGGAGCAGTCGGCTGCCGCTGGTACTGGGATGCAGCAGGCGAGTCAGCCTGCGTCGAGTATGCAGGAGCAGGAAGGATAGAGAGGGTAGCAAGTGATGAGAGACCGATAATGTGATCATGGCTCAAAAGCTGGTCTAGGAGACCATAGCTGTGATCAGGATTCAAGATCTAGGGTCACCAAAATATAGGCTTTCTCTCGTGCTTGCGCACAATATGCTGTCATGCTGTTCGACATCAAAGCATTCCACTTTATTATATATTGCCACCACAGCCATAGTGGCACCGAAGAAAGGAAAGAGGTGACGAGCAAGCTTACAAGAACGGGCTGTATGACGTCTAGATATGCACAGTCATTTATTGGCTTCAGAACCAAGTGAATATACATGTATAGTATGGACAAAAATCACGGGTCCGAAGATGTGAGGCAGCCACGTGCATGCTTCAAAAAAAAAAAAAAAAAAAGCCAGTACATAGGCCTGAGGGCGCGAAAACACATCCAGACACGTTGCTGCTGCGCCTGACAGTCCAAACCCCATTATGAATATGTGTAGGAAATGGGATATTGCGCAACCAACAGATGTAACCCATCTCCTCCTCTATCAATCGCCGAGGTACATCGACATACATACCTCTGTGTTTGTTAATCGATCAGTAAATTGTACAAAGGGTTGGTTGCGATGGCATTGCAAAGAAAATGCCTCCATGCAAAAGGTAAAACGTCATAGTCTCAGTCCTCTATGATTTGCGGCCGTTAATCGTGAGCAGTCATAACACATGTATCTCTAGCATGCCAGATGCGTCGTTTTTTGGCCATGTCGGCTCCAAAGGTGTCACTGATGAAGCCATCGTCTGCGGATGGGTTATCGGGGTTCTTGCTGCTGTTGTTCCCCTCGCTTTCGGGCGCTGGGCGGGCGAGCCGCAATTCCTCAACCGTGGCGCCGAATTCGTACTCGCCCCGACAGAGGATGGTAACCCCAACAGTGGCGCTCTTGCTTTCGCCGCTGTGTACCACGGGTAGTACCTGCTGTAGCATGCCTGTCCAGGCAAGGCGCCGCGGGAGGTCAAGTGCGACGTTACTCGGCTGATTGCGGAGGCTGGGCTGGAGTCGTAAGAGGGGATGGATGGGTCTGGAGGAGCGGTTGTGGACGGTGACGATTAGATCGAGCATTTCATCAGTTGGCACCTTATACTTGGATTTGCCAGTTTGTGCGACCATATCCGAATCTTCGGTTTCATCGCTGCCGGAAAAGGACGGTTTCAAGGAGAAGGTAGTCTCCACGTCCTCGAGGCGAAATGCGTCCACCATGCGCGCATTGAAGCGCACGTTCCTCAGGTCAATCGTCCCCTCTCGCCCACCCAAAGCCTCCTTCCAAGTGCCCCGGACTCTCTTGAGAAGCTCTTCGCGATACCAGAATGCCTCCCGTGTCGCCGCTTCGCCGTCAAAGGTAACTTTATGTGCACTGACAACAAATTGTCGTTTGGACCCTGTGCTTAGAAAAGGTACTGCGGCATGCGGGTTTTGGACGTAAACGCGGGGTAGAACGAGAACAAAACGCGATATTTGGCCTGGTTGAAGTGTCTCGCGCACGACATATTGGCCGCTCTCGGCATTGCTAATCAAGTCGTCCTTGGTGGTTGGTGCATCAGAGACGCCCAAGGCCAGGGACAATGGATTGGGCCACGCGTTTCGAAGATCAAGGAGAAGAATGCAATGGTCAGAACCATAAGTCCCTTGGGCCAGGTTGGAAAGCACTGTAGAGAAATAATCACTGCTAGTGGAAGCTGAAGATTCAGAGAGTTGCCTTTCAGAGGCTTGCGTCGCAGTGCGTTTATTCCACCATGCAAAGTCGCTGCTAAAGGGTAATATGTCGCAACGGGCGACTTCCACACTAGCGTTCACTGTGGCGGTCAGTGGAATAAACAGTTGTCTGGTGTAAAGGACGTCAGGTAGGCCGCCGTAGGCGACCCCGATGCTGGCGTAATCAATCTGTACAGTTGCTTCCTGCAATCCGGGGTTGCCATTGACATCAATCGTAAAAGTGGAGCGTTGTCCGGCTGGGATAGAATAGCTGCCTGGATCCAAGCCCTCCTCCTCCTCCCTGCGCCATCGCAGGGCGGGTCTTGTGAGTTTCAATGCTAACTCGTACACTTCCACCGGCAAAAGATCCTTGTTACTCAGGGCGGACTGTATTTGTTTCGTTGTCGAGTCCTGAAAACTGAAGTTTATGAAATCAAGGTCGCATGACGACACATTGCGTAAAGTAATGTTGAAAGATGCCCTCTCGCCCTCAAGGACCATGATTGCGGACTGGGAGAGGGACAGTGACTCTATGATAAGGGATGGCTGCTGCCGAATGACCTTGACTTCGCAAGAGGATGTTTCAGGCCCCTTCTTCGGAACGGGTTTCCCATCTTTGGAGGTGGTGGAGCTCCAGGACAAGGGACGGTCGGTTAAAGGCTTCTTGGCCGCCAAACCGGTTCGTTTGACTTTCACGTCTAAATCAGGTTTCCAGAAATCTCTAAAGATTGGAAAACTGCGTTCCCTGCAGTGCCGGACCTTCACGGAGCAACCTGTGATCTTCAGGGAACCCTCCTCTTTTGCGATTCCATACACTGTGATGTCCTGGAGGCAAAGCGGCGGAAGGAGTACCCATTCGGTCACAGCGTCAAGGGGTACACCTTCGCTTTCGAGACGAAGACGTTCAATTTCCACTTCAAATTCAAAAGGATTCTGTAGCGTGATTTGAAAGGCCGCATGCTCACCAGCAACCATGAGAAGCTCCGCTGCTTTGCCAGTAGTCCTCTTGGAAAAGGGATTGTACAAGAACGGATCTTTCGTGGACTTCTCGCTGGTTGTTGCGACAGCGTCGAGTTCCGACTTGGACCGACGAACAGGTCTTCTAGGGTCGGGCAAAGATAACAGCTCGACGCCACGAATCAAAAAATCGTCCCAGTATTCCGCTTCCAAGCCCGATACACCAAGCCGATTGGCAGCACCAACAGTCCGCTTAATATTGTTCAAAAGACGATTTTGTTCATCCGGCTGTAAACAAGGTGCCGTATACGATGACCTAGAGAGCATCAGATCCCCGCGAATCGTCTGAAGAAGCTCGACAGTGAATCGTAGGACACCGCCAAAATCCGGGAGCGCTTCACATGAATTGATACACATCTTGAGAACGTCAATCTTGAGGTTCAAGTCACCGTAGCGATCTAGGACGACATGGCGGAACGAGCGATCAACAATCTCTGCTACGGAATCGTAACCGGACGAGACGCTTTCCCTGGCAGTTCCAGAAGACTGGACGCCGTATACCTCTCCTATCGTAGCGAGGAGTGAGCGCATACTCTGCTCCATGTTCCCAGGCCCCACATCAAGAGCGTTAATATCAAAAGCCGTATCACTCAGCGATGATAAGCCTGCAGCGGGGTGAATCCCAACTTCAGCAGCACCTAATTTGCGAGCTTGCACTAGTGCTGGAACAGTTATAGATAAAAGCTCTCGCAATACAAAAGCCTTTTTCCGTGGCAAGTCCAAAGTATTCAGGACGGACACAACACCGATCAGAATGGGTATCGCGTCCGTAGCAGGCAAGTCTGAACCAGCAGCGAGCGGCAACGCACGAAAGAGGAAGTTTGCGATTTCATTTTTGCGAAGGATCGTCAACCCCCGAGGCCGCTCTGGGCGGACCAATAGCTGTAAGGGCTCATTGACGACAATGTGCTTCAATGCATTGTCGTCCAGTGCACCGTCTCGGAGGCGTGTAGCCACTAATAATCTTGATAGACGAATGACGGTCTCAGAAAAGACAAGCTGAGGAGGTGGTTCGTCGGTGATATTAGCTGCGCGATTATAGAGGTTCACAATGTTGTTTGCTAGATCTGGCAAAAGATTCGACAGGTTTTGCAGTGATATGATTCGGTTCCCAGCAGAAAATTGACCAGAAGTAGGGTCAAAAGTGGTTGCCGATGATGTCTTGGAGGATTTATCAGCGACGGGATAGCATATCGGGGGAATCTATCAAAAGTTACACACACAAGGTTAGCCAGCAGAAAAACACACTGGAGTGAACAAGAAAATATCCCACCTGAAAATCCATGCCTGCCCAAGCAAACATCAAGAGGCAAAGGAGAATGGATTCGAGGGCTTTGGCATGCCACACGTAGTCGCTGCTTGCCCTTGCGTTGGATGCCGCTTCAACAAGCTCCTTCAGAGCATCCGGCCATCTTCCAGCCTGAAGAAAGAGGGTTCCTATTACGACCCCCGAGCGACCCTTGATCCGGTTCTTCGTTCTATCTGTGGCACTGAGGCCGCTCACAGACATACGATCACGGCTATGTTCTTTAGAGGATGGTACGGAATTGGGTTTGCCGAGTGTTGTGCTGGAGCGATTGGCTAGCTGTATGGATCGCGTGATTTCGTCGAATGTTGTGGGTGTTTCATGGTCTTCTGGCGCCGGCGAGCTCTTGCTAGAGCCCTGAGGCGTTTCTGGGGTGCCATTCGGGTTGGTGGGGAATTGTGCAGGCATTGTCATCCTGTGAAACAATTTGTCTGTCGGGCGCCGGCGTAGATCTGGGCCGCGGTGGGGACCCCAGGACGAGGCTTTGGGGGATTCAATCGACGGTATACTCTGAATCATTCTCGCGAATTCATCCATCTCCGACAGCACAAGGGACGTAATATCACACAGCACGGTCTTCATAGTTGTGGCCTTGGAAGCTTGCGGGGGAGGAATCCAGAGCACATTATTCGGCCCATTGGAGATTTTGCTGACTCCATTGTAATCGAATATCAAGAGTTGATGAACAAGCGCCCTTGGATTCTTTTCCTGCAGCAAACCAAGTTCTTGCACAAGCTGCTCGAGACCGTCGGGGGTGGGCGCCGGGCCAGTATTCGAGCCATTCTGATTCAAACCACCACGGAGTTCTGCCCCATCGGCTACAGCGAGAATCACGAGTGGCTCCCTGAAGATCTCAAAGGGATACAGTTCCAGATGCGATATGGGAGGCATAGAAAACGAGAGGTCATAGAGAATCATGCCTGTCGGAAACGCGAGCGGGGAGAACATGTCTATAGCGGACAATAACAAACGTTAGCAAAAGGTCGCCACCATTTTGCAGCATGCCAGAGCAAAGGTTCGCAGTCTCTCCCCTCGCTCTCTCTCTCTATCTTTCCCAAGTCACCTACTTCGATTGGGTCGCGCATCGGGACTGATGTCTCCAAGGCGGACAACATTTTCGGCTTGGAGTCTTGCAGTGAAACTCAGAAATCGGGATCGCCTAATTTTACCAACCGGGAGGACCAGAGCCCTTAGGCGCGCAGGCGCGATGGGGGAAAGAGGGTCAACACCCATCGTGACATTTGAAGGAGGCGATGCGGATAGCGGGCGTCATGCATGGAACTGCTGCTTCCAATCGGGCGTACACCGGTACATACGCAGCGATGGACGGGCGAAGGCCGAGGTGTGTGGAGATAAAGAGGTTAGATACGCGCCTGAGGCCAACTGTGCCCGAGTCGCCTTTACCACCCGTCCACGGCAGCAAACAGCGATTGAGAAAGTGGTGGTCAAAGTCTAGCAGAGCTACTACTCCAGACTTGTGTACAATCTATTCAGAGCGGTCACCAGTAACGCTGTGGGCCCCTCTCGTGCCCCGTAGCGGCCACTCCGCGGGTCGTGTTGCGGCGCACTAGTGCGGCTTAAGTAAGCCAGGCACCTCCGATAACAAGTGATAGGGACCTCCGGGTGATAAGCGCAAGCTTCTGCCTCGGGAGCCTCATCCTGAAGGCAATTACTAGTCTCAGATGGCAAACTATTAAACACTCTCTTTTCCTTCCTCCTTCCTGGGTACGTCATGACTTCTCGTCGTGCTCGATACACTCTCTGTCCATAATTGATCATTTTTTTTTCGCCCACAAGCTGCATCCTACCTCGTATCATCAATATCTTGTTGTCATCCTTTGCTGGTCCAGGTCCCTCTGTCGTTTGGTCGCCTCGAATCTGCTTTCTCCTTTAGCGCTGGTGTTGGATTTTCCTATAAACTACATTATGGCTCAGAAAATTGATTTTAATGCGCTGAGAGCGCGTACTATGGGTTCCGGAGAAGACGAGGAAGCCGTCACAGTCGACACCCGTGGGCTGATTTCAAAAGTTCTCGCTAGGTATTCAGGGAAATGGTACGTCATAACTCTATCCTCAAAAAATCGTGTCCATATAGGCTTCTGATACGTGTTTGAAAGGACGGTCTTGCGTGAGATGATTCAAAATGCTGCCGATGCCAATGCTACCAAAGTCACCATAAGATTCGAGACATTACCGTCGACCTCCGTTCCTTTGCCCTCCTCCGATGCCGACAGCACGGCCATGATCAAGCACACGATATCGAATCATACGGTCAAGCGCCTTTTGATCTCCAATAACGGTCTTCCGTTCAGCGAAAAAGATTGGGCGAGATTGAAGCGTATCGCGGATGGCAATCCGGATGAGACGAAAATTGGAGCCTTTGGAGTCGGGTTTTACAGCGTGTTCGATGACTGTGAGGACCCCTTTGTGTCTTCTGGGAAAGATGCCATGGCTTTCTATTGGAAGGGCAATGCACTGTTCACTCGTCGGCTACAGCTCGACGAAAAGGCCAACCCGGAAACGACATTTGTCCTAGATTATCGCAATGACACATCCCCGGTCCCGTCATTAATGCAGCTCTGCCAATTCCTATCTAGTAGCCTTACATTTGTTCAACTCGAATGTATAGAGCTGTGGCTTGACGACTGGAATATATTGCGCTTGCTAAAGAAGACTGCCCCAGGGACCGCTCTCGCCATTCCAAGGGATATTGAAACGAAAACTCAGGATGGATTAATGAAGATTACGGGTGTCACTAGAGAAATTGCTCAAGTTGATGCTGTCTGGATGAAAGTTGTTGATTGGAACCCTAATGCAAGCACGCTGCTGCGCGAAGGCATTAGAGACACTACTGTCTCACTACGCAGTTTCTTATCCAAACTCACCCAGAGCGTGACTGAGAAACCGGCGGATACTGAGAAGAAGGAGGATGCAGGCGTTTCAGGAGATTTGACCGAGACGTCAACAGCATCGGTGTTTCTCCATATCAATACAGCAAGCGTCCAGGCTTCCATCGGTCAAAATCTAAGCAGCGAACTCGAACGAGCTACGCGAAAGCCTCCACCTAAGAAAACATCGATTGCTGTACTGACACCTTCGTACGATACAAGTCGCGCCTCCGAAGCCTCCGGGTCACAATCAGAGTTTCTGTCCTCCATCCTGCCTTCATCCAAGGGAGGTAGAGTCTTTATTGGGTTTCCAACGCATCAGACGACTGGCCTCAATGCCCACATATCTGCCCCATCCGTCATCCCCACCGTAGAACGAGAAAGTATTGACCTCAATACGAGGCATATCAGCAAATGGAATATGGAGATGCTAAGGGCAGCAGGCATTGTCTGCCGAATCGCTTGGTCCGCAGAAATGGCATCGATAAAAGGCAGGATACTCGCCGCGAAAGATCCGTCGAAACAGTCCAAGATTCGAAAAGACGACATTGTGAAAGTACTTCCTGAAGCTATCCACACCGCAAACCAGTTCGTTTTTCGCGAATCCACACCATCGTCTCTACTCGGACAAACAATGGAGGATGCTTTTTGGACGTGTCACAAAAATGCTTCAATAGAGGTCCTCTCTACCTGCGGCATCGTTCAAAACTACCAGGTGCGCATCGCCGCCAGGGACTTAAACTTTATAGATTCTATACCAGTTTTGCCGGAAGAATTCACAAAAGGTTCAAAAGAATTCGTCAGAAAGCTGACCGCGCTCGGACTTGTAACTGAAATTACAGTCGCCGACGTCAAGCGCGAGTTGGAAGCTCAGACCTTGCGTTCCTCTCAAATCATCGATTTCCTCTCCTGGTTGGGTCAAAGGGCAATTTCAGGCCAACTCGATTCACACGCCGTGAAAAGTCTATTGAATGTTGCGGTAGCTAACGCTGACGATGAAAACGGCAACACTGCTGGTTTAATCGTTTTCTCCGGAATAACGCTCTTCTTGAACCCTCAGCGTATACCGGCCGACCTACCCTTGCCGCCAGCTGTGATGCCCTTCAAGTATACAAGGACACTTCAAAAGAAGGAACTAGAGGCTTTTCAGTGGGAAGAACTGCAAGTAGTTCCCTGGCTGTGTTGGCTCGTTAGCAACTCTGGCAACCGAAACGTCCTTTCTCTATCCCAGGACATCACCAAGACCGCTTCGTTCGCGGCTCAAGTACTTCCGGTTCTATCGAAGCAATGGGACACCTTTAGTCCCTCTGCAAAACAGAGTGTAATTGATCAGCTGCAACCCCACGCCGTCATTCCGACTAAAGTTGGCATGAAGCGTCCCGAAGAAACATACTTTCCTTCTGTTCGTCTCTTTGACGATTTGCCTGTTGTTCATGGACTGCAAGGCACCAAAGAGAAATTTTTGGGCGCCTTGGGCGTACGCAAGACTGTTGAGCTCGGGGTTATCTTCGAGCGTCTGCTGAACAACCAGAATTCGGTAGAGGAAGAAAAAGGAGGGCCTCCGCGTGAGGCTAAATGGAGTCACACTGACTTAATACGGTACCTCGCATCCGTCAGCAATGATATTCCTGCTAGCGACATCAAGCGACTCAAAGACACCCGTTTCTGTACGGCTGAGATGAGCGCTGCCTCTGGTGATCCAAAAGCGTCTGAGCGGACACGTCACAAAGTCCAAGAGCTCTTTGAACCGGACGAGTCTCTCAAAGCCTTAGGGCTGCCCATCATTGACTGGCCGGGAAAGTACATCCCCAACAGTCCTGAGGGCAAGTTTCTCACCCGGCTGGGTATCAGGAGCTTTCCCACAGCTGTCGAGGTAATTCGGATTATGGCCAAGGCAGCGGATTCAGATAACTGGGCTCTGCACGCAAAGGCCATTTCATATTACGTGGCCGAATATGACAAAAACGGCTACAGCAAATTCGATTGCAGCTCCGTCACAGAACCGTTTTTGCCGCTTGAACGCTCCAACACTTTTCTCGACAAAGGTTTGAATGGCAAACAAGCAAACCTGTTCGGACTACCTGCCGAAGGGCAATATAACCTTAGCGTCCCAGGCAAGTGCTATACGGACGGAGGGGCTTCACTTTTTGGTTTCAGTATTCTCCGTGGAGATTTGCATCGTCATGCTTCCAAGCTCGGTGTCAAACAGCATCCCAAAATGTCTGAATGCCTTGATGTCTTGATCCGTAGACCTCCATCTACGCAGAAAGACGCGAGGGTGCTGTTCAGGTATCTCGCGGGGAGAGTTTCAGAACTTAACCCGCGAGATATTGACCGTGTTGGCAAAACTGAGATAGTTCCAGTGTCCACGCACGATGATGCAACCAAAGGCAAAGCTATCCAACGCGTAGCACCCATAATGTGCTACCTGGGAGATGGCGAAGACTACAAAGAGTTATTTGACTTTGTTGACTTTGGCCAGGAAGCAAATCTTTTTTTGATGGCTGTCGGATCAAAGAGAGAGCCGACCAAGGTAGAGATTGCACAAATGGTGGTCAGAGAGCCGGCGAGAATATCCTCTGCATTTCAAAGTGCTGAAAGGTATCTCAAACTGCTGAGAACGCTTGCGGATGACATTGCTGTCTTGAAGAAGAACAAGGATCTCTTCTCAGAGATGAAGAAGTCGGCATTTTTACTGGCGAGTGAAGATATTGCTCCCACAGCGAAGCAGCAGCAGCAGCAGACCGAGAAGACCGAGAAGACGATCAAGAGTAAACCCGAAGACTCTGGTGATGAGGAAGATGGCACTGAAGAGGACAGCATTCGGAAATGGACCCTGGCCGCAGCAAAAGACGTGGTTGTGGCTGACGACTTTCAAAGCTTTGTTCTTTTCAAAGAGCACGTACCGGCAGCACCCCAAGAGGAAGTACTCGAGAAGTTTTACGTGGCTCTAGGGGCAGTACCAATAAGTCAACTAGTGGAAGACCGAGCTCACTGGGGAGCCGTGGCCGCTGACCAACGTCCTGCTGCCAAGCTGCTGAAACTAATCAATGAACGCTCAAGACTCTTCCTCCATGATCAGACCGCCGAAACGATCCGGCGTAACAGCCGATGGCTTGAGAAAAATCTCAGAGTCCAGATTGTCCATAACATCACCATGACCCGCTCTCTCAAAGGTCGCCGAGTATCTTATAAGCAGCAGAGAAAGGCCATCATCCCCGATATATCCAAAGAGTGTGTCATGCGGATATGCCCCGGCCCGTTTGACTTTTATGAAATCAGTCAAGTCCTCTCGCATATTATCCTCTGGAGACCGAAACTACATTACGCTCTCACGTTGGAAATGTTACTGAAGACTGATTTGCTGGAATTGAGAGCGCGTGGATACAATGTTGAACGCATCCTGAAGCAAAAGGCTCAGGAAGCTCGGATCCAAGAGGATCGGCGCCAGCAGCAATTGGAAGAAGAGCACCGGCGTCTCCAGGAAAAAGAAGCTGCGGTTGCACAGGAGCAGGCTCTGATGCAGACTCCTGAAAAGAATGGCCAGGTTCAGATGCCTGGGGATTTTCCCGATTCTCCATTATCCAGAGATCAACGGCCCACCTCACCCTCAGGTTCTGCCCAGGAGAAGCGCCGTGGTCTGTTTTCAAGTTTCACGAAACATTTCAAGGATGGCAACCGGACTTGGAACCCCTTTAGTGAGACTACCGCCACGCCCAATTCACCTACTACAGATCCCCCCCCGCGCGATTCCGCAGAGTCGCCCAAGGACACAAAAGTGAACGTCAGCTCTCCATTCCAGGTACAGAAAAAACTGCTTTCTGCCATCCAGTCCAGCAGACCTCATGGATCATCTGGGGTATTTTCGCGGCCAGAAACGAAACAAGTGGAAGAGGTAAAGTCATATTGCGACGAAAGACCTGGCCATGATCTAGAGTTTGTTGCCACACTTCCCTCCAGAGTCAACATCCTCTTCTCCAGAGCCGTTCCCGACAGGAATGCATTTCTGTCAAACAACAGCCTCGGGATGAACTTGTTCGCCTCGATACTGCTTGATTGTGCAGAAGTGTTCTCATTGAAACCCGACACGCTGAGCATCTTCTATGACCCAAGTTCAAAGTCTATTGGTTTCAATCGGGCAGGTAGCATATTCTGCAATTTCTACTATTTCCAACAGCTTCACGAGAAGGAATTGCTCCGAAACCCAAAAGACCAGGCGGAGGTTATGATATATTGGTGGGTGGTACTTTGTCACGAGTTGGCGCACAATCTGGTTGGGGACCACGGCCAGGTCCATTCCTATTACACGTATTGCTCCCCCCCACCCCCCCGGTACTATGGAAGAGGAGGTTTCTCGTATACTGACGATTTCCACAGCGAAGCATTTGTGAAACAATACTTCCCCAAGGTAACCGCCAAGATCGCCACTGTCGCTGCAAAGAATCAGAGTTCTGCGTAAGAGGATATAGAGTTGCTTGGAGTTTTGGCATGCATGAATTACATATATCAGTTGAGAATGTATCTAGATCTAGGATTTATGAGCGAACCATGGAATTCGGATGGAGCGTCGAACTGGTCTTCCGCTCCACCCAACCTCGTCTTTTCCCAAGTAAATCTTCAATTTTGCCTCTTGCGCCACTCCTGTCAATTAAGTTTAATCGCCATTTCCAGGTGTCAAATCTTTCTCGAAATTGTTCATTGTGACAATCATGCACATTATCTCATTTCAACAGTAAGCACTGGTGTTTTTTTTTTTTT